>NW_028262381.1:300000-497085 GCF_047370975.1 Nipponia nippon | reverse complement strand
TCCAATTTATTGTCAAAATAAATTTGGATAGTGAGAAACTATGATAAAAACATTGAAGACCATTCCCTACCCAACTTCTTTTTTCCCAGTGTCCTCGTTTTGGCTGGGATAGGGTTAATTTTCTTCTTAGTAGCTGGTAGAGTGCTGTGGTTTGGGTTTAGGATGAGAACAATGTCGATAACACACTGATGCTTTAGCTGTTGCTAAGTTTTGCTTACAGCAAGTTTTGCTTTTGCTTTCAGCTTCCCATGCTCTGCCAGGTGCACAAGAAGCTGGGAGGGGGCACAGCCAGGGGGGCTGACCCAGACTGGCCAAAAGCCTGTTCCATACCATATGACGTCATGCTCAGTACAGAAGCTGGGGAAATTGGCCAGGAGTGGGGGACCACTGCTCAGGGACAGGATGGGCATCGGTTGGCAGGTGGGGAGCAATTGCATCATGCAACACATGCTCTGTATATTATTATTATTATTATTATTATTATTATTATTATTATTATTATTATTATTATTATTACTACTACTACTACTACTACTACTATTACTACTACTACTAGTAGTAGTACTAGTACTACTACTATTTTTTTTTATTTTATTTTATTTTTTATTTTATTTTATTTCAATTATTAAACTGTCTTTATCTCAACCCATGAGTTTTCTCACTTTTACTCTTCTGATTCTCTCCCCAGTCCCACTGGGGTGGGAGTGAGCGAGTGGCTGTGTTGTGCTTAGTTGCTGGCTGGGGTTAAACCATGACACCAGGCTCAAATTACTGCTTCATTCCCAATTCATTGCTGCTTCATTCCCAATTCTTCTACTCACTCCAGCACTGAGAGGCACAAGTGGGATGGGAAATGGGGGTTACAGCCAGTACATAATGGTTCATCTCTGCTGCTCCTTCCTGATGACAGTTTTCCCCTTCTCAGCGTGGGTCCTCTCCACAGGATTCCAAGGCCTGTTGTTCCTTTCTTTCTCTCTTACTTTTCTCCCTTTATACTCACAGAATCATGGAAATGTTGAGATTGGAAAGGACCCTCTGGAGATCATCTTTAGTTCAACCCTCCAACTGAGGCAGGGTCAGTTAGAGCAGGTTGCTGAGCACCTTGTCTAGCTGAGTTTGGAATATCTCCATGGATGGAGACTCCAGCCTCTCTGGGAAGCCTCTCTGGGAAACCTATTACAGTTTTTGACCACCCTCACAGTCAAAAAGTGCTTTCTTGTGTTCAGATGGCATTTCATGTGTCCATCACCCCTTGTCTTGTCACTGGGAACTACTGAGAAGAGTTTGGCTCCCTGGTCTTCATGCCTCTCCCATCAGGTATGTATATGCATGAATAAGATCCCTCCGAGCCTTTTCTTCCTCCAGACTGAACAGTCCCACAGCTCTCAGCATTTCCTCCTATTAGAATGCTGCTGCAGTACCCTTAAAACAGCTTTATGGCCCTTTGCTTTGCTTTTAGCAAGTCAACACGTTTTCCTACACTGGGCAGCCCAGCACTGGACACAGCACTCCAGATGGGGTGTCCCCAGTGCCTGAGTGGAGGAGCACAGGGTCACCTCCCTCCATCTGCCAGCAATGCTTTTCCTAATGCAGCCCAGGAGGCTGTTGGCCTTTGGCTGAGAGGGTGCAATTCAGATCCTGCTCAGCTGCTTCTCCTCCTGGAATGCCAAGGTCCTTCTCTGCAGAGCTGCTATCTGTGTCCAGTCGGTCCCCACCATGATGTCCACAGTGTGGTTGGATCACAGGCTGCCCTCCCCCAGGGACTTTCTCAGCAGCACCTTGTCCCTTCTTGCAGATCAGCTCCACCTCTGGCACAGGCCCCACGCTGCTGCAGAGTCACCTGGGACAGCAGATCAGCTCCACCTCTGGCACAGGCCCACGCTGCTGCAGGAGTCACCTGGGACAGCAAAGCCCTCTCCCTGCCAGGGCTGCACAGCCCAGGCCTCTTTCTCTCTGCCCTTGGGGACTGCAGCTTTTGCTCTCGGTGTGGGAACCTCATCCATCATTGTGGCACCACCTGCCCACGCCAGCGTGCCTCTGCTGGGAAGCCAAGCCTTTCCACACCGCAGGGTCCCCATCTCTGGGCACCAGGTTTCCATGTGACAAGTCTGCCCTTGGCCCTGGTGCCACATCTGAGGTGCTGCAGCCCAAATGGGCACCAAAACGCACAGCCTGGGGCACAGAGAGCAGGAACCTCGTGTGCCATCACAGAGCTGTGACATCAGTGGAATAAGAGCTGAGGTGGAGAGCTCCATAGCTTTGGTTGCTGGAGATACAGTGTCCTGAGGAGAGACTGACAGGAGATGAGAAGTGGGGGATGCCTTGTGTGATGTCAGGGCAGCTCAGATATATGGAGGGTCTCTATGGGACATGTTACAGGTTAGACGGCAGCTTTTGTATTGGTCTTGCTTCTAACTGAACCACCCAGTCTTCTGCTCTCCTGGACCTGATACTCCCAAAAGAGGAAGGGCTCATCAGGCATGTGAAGACCAGTGTCAGCTTTGGCTGTAGTGACCCAGAAACGGCTGTCTCCCAGATCCCCAGGGAAGTGGGGAAGGAGAGAGCACAAACACCATACATCAGGGAGTGATAATGTGGTCTGTTGAGAGCAGTGGCAGGTGGGATCCCATGTGAGGGCCCTGAGAGTAGCCATAGGCCTTCACGGCCATGACCAGCCTCACAGGGAGCCTCCACCTGCATCTCTGTCCATGGACCCAGGAGACCGTTGAATCCAGGCCTGAGTTTCAGCCCCAGCTTGATCTATGCTGGAGGTGTACGGGTCTCCAGACACAGCCATAGATACAGCCATAGACAAAGCCTTGCCTGGCCATGGACCTTACTGATTCAGACTTGCAGACTCACTTCCCAGCTTGATTCTCTATGGGATGTACAATGGAATGGCACCGTAGCCCTCCAAGCGCCAGACCCCAGCTGATTCACAGAGGCCTAAGGGCCTTTCTGCTGCCTTTCCTCCTGTCATTTGGTCAGATTTTGGGAGAAGAGAAATGAAAAGCAGGTGAGATTTCTGGGTTCCAATGTTTGAAATGGGGAAGCAGAGCCTTCCTATAGGAAATGATCTAAAGGCTATGCTAGTTCAAAAGTGTTATCTTCACCTCCTTTCTTGGAGGCTTTGAATCTTCAGCAGGAACCTGGAAGCTCTGAGATCCCTCCATCTCCCTCTCCTTTAGCAATGAAGTTGATAGTACCCAAGTCAGAGGCTTTCAATTCTGTTTCCAGCCTAAAGCACCCCAAGGTCTGGGGATATGCCAGGACACTTGCTTAAGGAAGCCACTCCTCTGGACAAGAAGGTGGATGTTCCCAGGAATCTCAGGAGGCATGGCATACTGATGGGAGCTGTTCAGGGAGCTGGCCAAAGATCTCGTCTCCATTTCTGTAATGGTGGCCTAGATGCCAGCTTCATGTGTAAACTCTCTCTCTGGATGCGGACATTTACTGAGCAACCTGGGCTGACCTCAGAGCTGGCCCGGCTTGGAGCTGGGCATTGGACTACAGACCACCTGAGCTCCCTTCCCCCCTGACCTGTCCTAGGAGCACATGATGTAGAGACCCTCGCCTCCAGCTTTATCTCTTCTTGTATGATGTGTGGATAGGCACAGGCTCCTGGAAGGGCTGGTGGGAAAAAGACTGCTGGGGGTGTCTAGTCCAGTCTCCAGGCTGGCTGTGACTTTGTGGAGCAAAGGAGAGCTCCAAAGGTGGAGATCACAGCAACACTCCTCCTAGTCCATGTTATCTTTCCTAAGGCTCAGCCTAAAGCTGCCAAGAGGCAGTTTGTGGCTGTTGCCTCTCTCATACCATCAGCCACTGCAGAGGAGAGCTTGGCTCCATCATCTCTCCAGGTAGGTTTAGGCTCTTACTAGGTTGCCCCATGCCTCCTTCAGCAGGCTAGAGAGGCCCAGTTCCCTCAGACTCTCCTCACAGCTTGTGCTTAGGCCTCTTACTCCAACACGGCAGTCCTTCTCTGGACCCTCTCCAGTTTCTCCACTTGCCTTTCGAAATGTGAGGCCCGCTGGCTCGTATGGCTTCAGCATGGTTCCCAGGCCCTTCTCCTCAGGGCACTCCTCAGCTGGTATGGTCACTACCCATGCTGCTGCGTGGTGGCAGTGTGCAGCTTGTGGGCTGAGCTACAAATAGGGTAAAAGGTGAAAGAAAAAAGATGAGAACAAACATAAACTAAACCCAACAGGCAAGGCAAAGGCAATCACTTACCACCTCCCACAAGCAGACTGATGCTCAGCCAGTCTCCCAGCAACCGTCACTTTGAATGACTGAAACCTCCACCTCCTTCTTCCTCTGCCCCAGCTTGTATTTCTGAGCATGACATCATATTGTATGGAATATCCCTCTGGTCAGTTGGGGTCAGCTGTGTCGGTTGTCCCCCCCCGCCAACCTCTTGTCCACCCCCAGCCTACTCGCTTGCAGGGAACACGCCACATATTTATAACATAGAGGCAGGAGGTAACTGTACTACCACTCTATGAGTTGATAAAGTGGATTGAGTGTAGTCACGGGGTGGAGTGCGACGGATGCACTTGACCCCTTGACCAGACTGGCGGTGGTCTGGTGCAGGCTCCGGAGGAGGAAAACGCCTGAGCCGTAGCCAGGCCGTGAACTCCTCTAGCTTCAATCTGCTCTCTGAAAACCCACAAAGGAGCAGAGTGACAGCGAGCATTGATGCACATGAGCTTGGAACACCAGTCGTGCGATTAACACATGGATAACAATGGGTGGCTTTTCCAAGACTCATTTATCGAGGAACAGAGAAAGTTGTGGGTACAAGGAGTCTCCTGCACACCTTCTCTAGGGCATGTAATCTGACTACAAGCCAATCACTTTATCCCATAGATATGACAGCTCAAGTGAGCGTTCTTTGAGCTCTCCCTGCAACTCACTTTTCCTTTGTATGATTCTTCCATGTAGAAATGAATAGAGTGCACCTTGCCATCAAACTTATTGAACCTTGGCAAACCCCTGTTAAACTTTGCTAAATTCCATTGTATTCACTGAACTCTGCCAAATTATTATTTTGCCTCAATAAAACATATTGCTGCTTCTCTCTTTTGAGGGAGGTGCATTCCAGTCATTGGCGACACAGGTTTCCCCTGAATGGAATCCCAAGGCACAGGAATGGCTTCCCAATTTAGTGTCATCGACAAATGTGGTGAGAGTTGCCTCCTCTGGGTCATGGGTCCAGTGTTAAACTGCACAGGGCTCAGGAGAGTCCCCTGTGCTGCTCCACAATGCCCCAGTATGTCCCACTGGCCTCCAGGTAGGGTGTGACCCCTTCACCACTGCGCTCTCAGCCTCCGCATCCAACTGGTGTTTTGCCCATCTCTTTGTCTGTCCATCCAGACTGTTATGGCCTAACATGGGTAGAAGAATATTGAGGGAGACCATGCCAAGAGTTCTGCTGAAGCTGAGGCAAATGATATCCACTTTTTATCTCCTCATGCTCAACCGCAGGCTGTCAGTTTGGCGAGGCATGATTTACCCTTGGGAAGTCCATGTTGACAGTTACTCTCTTTGGGGTGCCCAGAAATGTCACCCAAGAGGACTCCAACTGCTGGCACACTCCTCACCGATGTGAGCTGGTGCAGCCTGGGGTTCCCTGGGTTGCACTTTTGGCCTTTTGCAAAGATGGGTGCAACATTGGCTTGTTTTTTCTTACATGAGCCCTCTGCCAATCCCATGACCTTTCAAAAGAGATAATCCAAAGAAATACCGATCTTCCCCTGTAACTCCATTACCACTCTTCTGCCTGCTATATCACATACTTAATTTCTCTAATCTTTCATATATTTGCACCTGTCCAGGATACAATGACTAAAGTCACCTTTGCGGATGCAGTCTGCCTGGGCAAAGGCCCTTCCCATTTTTCTCCCGTTTTCTCCTCCCCTTGTTCTTTGTTCATTCAGATACCTCTCACCTCTGCAGCTGCTTTGAGCTTCAGGGAGTAAAAGCTTACTTCTCTTTCAACAGTCTAATTGTCTCCTCAGCCAACACTTTAATTGTGTTTATGTCTATCTTTTTGTATCTACCTAGAGAAAATATTGCTCATAAGATTATCCCTTGTAGAAAGGCAGCCTCATTAAAGGCACTTTGTACTTAGCATATGGTGGAGGAGTGTGTTTTACTGTTTATGAAACGTTATCCTGCTTTACATTTCTTTGCTTGCAAATAGGAAAAATTCTGTGCCTGTGGGCAGGCAGTTCTCGAAGGAAAGCAGGTGGGACATGGTGCAATGGAGCTGTAGCATCCAGCTGCTGACTTCAGGGCAGAAGTCTGATGTAAGGAACAGCGATGCAAGTCCCAGGGGGCCAATGTCAGAAATGTCGAGCTTTGGGAGGGAAGGAGCAAGGCTGTCCATACAGTGTCAGAACTTAAGGAACTGATTCTCCTACCTGTCCAGACCTCCCGAGTGGACACTCTGGATTGTTATCACTTGGAGAATGCTGCTATAACCTCTTCTCTAAACTAAAAAGTAATACAATATTCCCTTTAAAATAAAAAAATAATTTTTATTAGGTGCACTTCCTCCTTCACTACACTATGAAACAGTTCCAATTAGCAATACAAGTCTTGAAGACTTGAAGAAAATTACAGAAAGATAAAGAGCTCGTTAGGGCATTTGGGGCTCATTCCATGAACCTCAGATACTGAGAGAAGACTGAACAAACTCCTCAGAAAGTCAAAGTCAGAAGCAAAACCCAAATTACCCTGAAGTATTAATGGGTCCCACTGAGGACCATTACTGACAAAGCCTCCCCAGGGACTTGTTAGAGCAGATAATTGGAGGCCATGATTGCAGGTAGGCAAAGGCACTGTGCAGGTGTCTGTAACGCTGAGCAAACCCTTTGGTTTCTTTCATGAAGCAGAAAGGCCAAGCCCTGACCCCCAGGCCCTGGGAAGGCAGATCCTGAGACCCTCAAATTAAAGTTCCATCTCACCAGCCTTGGTGGCAGAGGCCACTGCTATAGGCAAGACAACAAAGACCCCAGTCCTGTTGGTCCTCTCAGCCTCACTAGAGCCCTTGGCCAGATCTACTGCGGGTGGTCCTATCAACCGTCCCATGCCTGCACCTCTTTCCCTTCAGGCTGCTGACATCCTTCTTGCTTTCCCACCTAGTGCTCTGCCTGGCATTTCTATACCTTTGCTGATACCTCTCCACCTATCCCTGGCTTTTTCTTGAAACACAAAGCCATGGGCTGATCCAGACTCCCTCTGGGTCACCTCTTGCACCACAAGGCTACCCTTTCAGTGACATTTCTTTTTTCTCACATCCACTCTGAACCTTCCAAGCTGCTCTTTGTGGAGGATTCCTTCTCTTCCCATTACCAGGAAAAGCTCCATCATCTCTGAGGCCACCCTTCAAGCAGTTACAGGCTAAAACTATAGTGCCCTGAGCCTCCACTTCACCAGGCGAAAGAAGCCCAGGTCCCTCAGCCTCTCCACACAGGCCCCAAACCCCATCTTGTCAGATCTCCTCTAGAACCCCTCCAGTTCCTCCCCATTCCTCCAGACCGGGGAGCCCCACACCCAGACACACTAGTCCAGATGTGGCCACACCAGTGCTGAGACAAGGGCGATGATAACTCCCTTCTCTGGGTGCCCATGCTCCAACCAAGGCAGCCCTCTATGCAGCTGGCTTTCTTCATGGTGAGCAGGTACCACTGGCTCCTATGGCGTTCCTCTTAGTGCCCATGCCCTTCTTCTCAGGGTCACTCCGGAACTGTTCAAGTCCCAGCCAGCCCTCATGTTTGGGCTTATTCTACCCCAAAAAAAGCACGTGCAACTTCTCCTTGTAAAACTTCCTGAGGTTTCTGTTGCCAGATCCCAGAGTTTCTCAAGGTGCCTCTGGAGTGAAGCTCTGTTGGCACAGCTGTTCATGTGTACGTACAGATGGCCCACCAGCTTAGTGGTGCCTCTGACAAGAAAACAGCATGAGGAATTGCAGGACACTACAGCTAATAGAAGGAGGTACTGGTTTAATGGAATTCCTGATCAAGGTCAGAATTCCCCTGATGACAAGCTCAGAATCACCAAACGAGGGTACATAGGAAGCCAAAGCAGGGCCAG
The DNA here is from genome assembly GCF_047370975.1 of Nipponia nippon. Lineage (NCBI taxonomy): Eukaryota > Metazoa > Chordata > Aves > Pelecaniformes > Threskiornithidae > Nipponia > Nipponia nippon. Next base: position 488,991 of record NW_028262381.1, on the reverse strand, counting down.
GGAGGAAAGGGAATACAGAGATGTGCTGTTTACATGGGAGGGTACTGGGATGGTGAAGGGGAAGAAATTGTGAGTGGGAAAAGAGGGAAAAAGGAAAGAAAAGTTGAAGCAAAGGAAGTAATGAGGGTCTTGGAGGGGTACCTGCCAAGCAGCCCCGCATCTGGGCAACAATGCCTGGAGTGGGACAAGAAAGCCACAGATCATCTGACCAAGCCTCTTTCTCTCTGACTTCAATGGTCACTGGGAACCCGAGTGCTTTCCCTCCCATCTTAAAGGAAAGATCTGTTGTGGATGGAAGCACAGAATCATTCATGCTGGAAGGGACCTCAAGAGATCTCTAGGCCAACCTCCTGCTCTCAGCAGGGTCAGCGATGGGCTCAGAGCAGGTTGCTCAGGAGCTTATTCAGTTGGGGCTTGAAAAGCTCCAAGGATGGAGATGGCACAAGCTCTCTGGGCAATCTGCTTCAGTGCTTGAGTGTCTTGATGGGGAGAAGGATATTCCTCCCTTGTTTCATCTGATGCCCAGTGGCCCTCATCCTCCCATCATGCACAACAGTGAAGAGCCTGGCTCCATTTTCTTGCTGATACCCAAGAAGATGTGGGAAGGCTGTTATTAGGTCTCCCCAAAGCTTTCTCTTCTCTCCTCCTGGCTTTGCACCTTTGCAGCAAAGGCAGACAGTGGCATCCTGGGCTGCATTAGGAAGACCACTGCCAAAGAGTTGGTGGAGGTGATCCTTCCTCTTGCTGACTTCTCTCTGGCGTTTCTACCCTACCACTCACTCACACCCTCCACATCTTCCACCAGTCCTGCCTTGTGTTCTTGTGAAAAACAAGTCCAGGAGAGCATCCCCCCATGTCAGGTCAGGGATCACCTTCCACCTTCCCTCTAAACAAGGCCTTCTAGCAGAGGTCCATGGTCTTCAAAATCCCCAGTAATTACCAGGGCCTAAAATTTGTGTCTCTTTAGGTTAGGGTTTAGGGACAGCAGCTCACCTTTCATGGTTAGGGATTAGGCAAATGTTTATAGGGTAGGTTTGGTGTTCTGCTGAGCGTGTCTGGTTGGTGTTTAGGGTAGGGGCTACCTTTGTGGATGAGGGTTTTGTTTGGGCCTGGGCTGAGGGCTAGGGTTAAGGCCAACATTTTAATGCTAGAGGTATGGGCAAGGGATTAGGGTGATCAATAGGGTAAGAGTAGGGGTAAGGGGTTCTGTGTTTGGACTTTGGTTTAGAGGTAAACTTTGAGATGAGGGATTAGAGCAGTGGATTCCTTGCAGGGTGAGGGGTAGCATTTAGGGGCAGGGTTCGGACTTAAGGTTGCTGGTTAGAAATAGGGTAAAGGCCTAACATGAATGTTTTTACAGTCCGTTTTGCAGAGGCATCAAAACTACCTGAACTCATCTTACCTCTTCAAAATCTTTCATTTCTTTTGGTCAAGCCCCTCTTCCCTCCCCCAAATCTCCCACCTCTCAGTCCCAGCTACCCCTGACCTCCCCAAAACTTTCATCTTCAAGAAGCTACTCTCCATTATTTAGCAGCAGTCCTGGTCAACCGGGGAGGTCCCGGATGACTGGAAACTAGCAAACGTGGCGCCCCTCTACAAGAAGGGTTGGAAGGAGGATCCAGGGAACTACAGGCCTGTCAGCCTGACCTCGGTGCCGGGGAAGGTCATGGAGCAGATCATCTTGAGTGCCATGATGCAGCAAGTGCGGGACAACCGAGGGATCAGACCCAGCCAGCATGGGTTTATGAAGGGGAGATCCTGTTTCACTAACCTGGTCTCCTTCTATGACAAGGTGACCCGCTTAGTGGATGAGGGGGAGGCTGTGCATGTTGTTTACTTGGACTTTAGTAAGGGCTTTGACACAGTCTCCCACAGCATTCTCCTGGAGAAGCTGGCTGCACACGACTTGGATGGGTGCACTCTACGCTGGGTTAAAAACTGGCTGGACGGCTGAGCCCAGAGAGTGGTGGTGAATGGAGTCAAATCCAGTTGGCGTCCGGTCATGAGTGGTGTTCCCCAGGGCTCAGTACTGGGGCCGGTCTGTTCAATATCTTCACTAATGATCTGGATGAGGGGATCGAGTGCACCCTCAGTAAGTTTTCAGATGACACCAAGTTGGGTGGAAGTGTCGATCTCCTGGACGGTAGAAAGGCCTTGCAGAGGGACCTGGACAGGCTGGATTGATGGGCTGGGGCCAACTGTATGAGGTTCAACAAGGCTAAGTGCCGGGTCCTGCATTGATAGTTCAAATGGAGAAACATTGCTCGGAAGAACCATATTTATATTGGGATATCTTGTCTCTCTAATTCTGCCCCTCTGTCTTTTCTCCTTCCTCTGCCTATTCTGTCTTCAATGAGCTCTGCAAGGGAAAGTCTCTTTGAATGACTGAATAACTCATGTTGGAAGAGACCTGAACATTGTCTTGTCTGACTCTCCTGCTCAAGACGGGAGATATCTCAAAGGCTCCCCTCAGCTTGCCATCTTCTATAAAGGAGCTGAAGGTGCGCTCCATCCCACCATACAGGGAGATAATAAAGATGTTCAGCGGTGTTGGCCCAAGTGCTGGTCACAGAGGAATGCCAAAAGTGATGGGCTGCCAGGAGGACTCTGTACCACTGATGTCATGTGGGCCTGTTCATCCAGCATAACCACGACTCGCATCATCATCTACTTCTTCAGTCCAGGTGCGACCAATCTGGCTATAAGAAGATCATGGGAGACCACGTCTGAGGCCTTGTTTAAGTCCAGGGACACAACATCACCTAATTTCCCCGCCCATATAGGTTCAGCAATGTTTTTCTTTGCCTTCAATACCTGGAGATGGCTGCAGGAGGACTTGCCCCATCACCTTCCCAGGGACTGAGGTGAAGCTGACCAGCCTGTAATTCTCCCAGACCTCCTTCTTGCCCTTCCTGAAGGTGGGTTCGATATTTTCTTTTTCCAAGGACCTTGGAACCTCCCTGATGGCTCTGGCATTTCCGAGATGTTTGAGAGAGTTCTCCTGTTGACACTGGCCAGCTCCACCAACACCTCTTGACTCCTTCCCACACCAAAAACCTTCTCTCTATCCCACACTTCCAGAAGAGTGCCTTGCAGGCAGCCCACTCCTGTCCAGCTCTTCAGAGTCTGTTCAGAAGAGACCCAGAAGTGATTTCTTCTTGCAGCCACAAAACTTCCATGGGCTCTCTGTGCTGCTCACAGCTTTCCTGAGCATTTTTGCCAGTGCTCCCCTGCCCCCAAGCTTTCTGGTCCTCAGGCTGTAGATGAGGGCACCTGAGGATGGTGTAGAAAAAGGGCTTTGTCAAACTGTATCTCAGGAGGGTTGTTCTGGGCACATGCAGACAAGAATGAAGGTGCTGCAGAAAACAGTGACACTAGATAGGGGGGAAGAGCAGATGGAGGAGGCCTTCTGCCTGCCCACGCTGGGAGATGGGAGAGCCACCCCAGGGCGGAAGCTCTGATGCACACCCAGGATACCAGCGTGAACAAGAAGGGGAGCACTGGCTCTAAAAAGCAGGTTATGAAAGCAGAGAGAATGAAGTCAGTGTCACTGCAAGAGAGCTCCAGTGAAATCGCAGAAGAGGTGGTCCATGCCACTGGGGACACAGAAGTGTGTCTGGGACAAGAATGAAGGGATTACTGTAGATGACACAAATCGCCCTAGTAAAGGTGTAGCTGCCTACTTGAGACAGACCTGCCAGTTCATGAGTCTTGTGAAGAGAGAAGTGGGTGGCATACAGCCCAGTACTGATCATAGGAAGTGGCCACCAGCAGGAAAAATTCAGTACCTGCAAAAGGTGCAGCAAATAGTACTAACCCTGCTGAGAGCAGAGATGGTGCTGTCCTCAGTCAGGGAGTTGGCCAGCAGCTGGGGCGTGGTGGAGGAGCTGTAGCAAGTGTTCAAGTGTTGCACCCCCAGCATAAGGATGAGGGTGTTCCCAACCACAATCCTGGGGCAGGTCCTGAGAGAAAGAGAGGAGGAAGAGATTTGTCTAAGAGCTGGGGACATTCCCCATTTGCAGGAAGGGAAGCTCCATCAATGATGTCTGATTTTCTCATTGCCCTTTCTCCACAGAAGCTTTTAGGTGTTTTTATTCCCTCTCTCCTTGTAGGACCCCTACAAGGAAGAACACTGGTTTCTTTGTTAGTTGCTTTGTGTTACATTGTGAAGGAAGTTCAGAGAGATGAAACTTGGAAGTGTGTGTGCCACCAAGTGCATTGATGTTCCCCAGATGTGCTCTGTGCCTTGTGAAAGGTGAAAAAAGGCCTTCTTCTCGAGGGCAATGTCACTCCTGCTTGCAGAACCCCTTCCGACTGCACGTCTGGTTTCGGCTGGGATAGAGTTAATTTTCTTCCTGGTAGCTGGTAGAGTGCTGTGTTTTGGCTTTGGTCTGAGACTAATGTTGATAACACCCTGATATTTTAGTTGTTCCAACGTGGTGCTTACACCAGTCAAGGACTTTTCAGCTTCCCATGCTTTGCCAGGTGCACAAGAAGCTGGGAGGGGGCAGAGCCAAGGGGGCTGATCCAAACCGGCCAAAGGGCTATTCCATGCCATAGGACATCATGCTTAGTGTATAAGCTGGGGGGAGCTGGCTGGGGGGTAGTGATCGGAGACCGGCTGGGCGTTGGTCGGCAGGTGGTAAGCGGTTGCATCACTTGTTTTTCCTAGGTTTTCTTCCTCTCCCTCTCTTTTGCTGTTTTCCTTTTCATTACAATTTATTATCATTATCATTATTATTACTGTTATTATTGTTGTTGTTGATGATGATGATATGATTATTACTACTATTATTATTATTTTAGGTGATTTTATTTCAATTATTAAACTGCTCTTTTCTCAACCCATGAGTTTTCTTCCTTTTGCTCTTCAGATTCTCTCCCACATCCCACCGGGGCAGGGGAAAGAGTGAGCAAGCAGCTTTGTGGCGCTTGGTTGCAAACTGGGGCTAAACCACAACAGAAGGAAAAGGCAGGGAGCACAGAAAGACATTTGGAAAGTGAGGCGGGGAAGCAGGGAGGTGGCCAAAGTCTGCAGGAGAACTACTGCAGGTATGGGACAGCATGGGAGAGCCTGTGGTGGGGCTGGGACCTCCCCAACACAGCCAAGATCTCTCTCCGCTCACCTCTCAATATTGTCACAGCCACCAAGAGCCACGAGGGGACACCATGTCCTTACAGCCCCACGGACTTGGGGCCTCCTCATCCCCCCGCAGAGCTCAGGCAGTCCTAGGGTCATCCTGCACTCGTCATCACACACCCCCACATCACACTGCTCCATGAAGAGCCCTGAGCAACGCATGAGGAAAAGGATCTCCCTTCCCAGGGCCCAGGGATCAGAGCTTGCTCGTCCTTCTTGATGAAACACATCAAGGGCTCACGGGGCAGCAGAGCCACCTGCATGTTGCCTTTGTCACCTGTAACCGGTGCTGACCTCTCGCCAGTTAAAGGCAGCCCCCAGGGACGGGTACCTCCACCCGTGCTTCCCTTCATGGCTTCATCGGTGACGGCCCTCGGGGGCCCACTGACACCCTCAGAATCTTGCAGATTTTAATCCAGTTTTTTTCCAGTTTACTTTATGTTCCTGCTTACAGAATAAAAAATCTCAGCAATCTCCACCTCGTATTGATCCAGGCTGTCTCATGATGAAATAGGAATACGTAGGATAAGCAAGACCCTTTCTGTCAGACACTCCAGAGACACTCTTCAATCCCCCTTGCCCATCTGCCATTCCTCTCACCAGTCACCTGAGGCATCACTCCTGTTAACATCGAAGCTTTTCCCACTCAGGTTGGAGCTGAATGTCTCCGCATCGATTCCCATCTGCTTTCCTTGGGGAAGTGGCTGCACACAGACCCAGCATTTCTCTTCATTAACAAGAACAAAACCAAAAATAAGAAAAAAAAAGGAGAAGAGTAGTTCAGTAGAGAATAAAATGCATTCCTCAGCTGTCTAGTAAGTCCAAGTTGCCTCCGCTAAATTCCACTACTCTACTTTGGAGTGGAAAATCTTCAGGGAGATTCACAGGGAAGGACAGAGAGAAAGGCAATGAGGGAGTTGACAGCCAGGTGATGGGAGCAGCAAGCTTTAAAGTGCCTGAAGCTCCAACAGCGCTTGGGGAGGGCTCTGAGTGAATGGAGAGTACCGGGAGGAGGAAAACTGGATGGAGACTGGAAAAGGCCTATGTGCAGAGAGTCTGCTGAGAAGATGACTTGAGAAATGGTCAGTTGAATCAGGACATGTGGAACTACCTAAAAGATCAGTGAGATGCCATAGACTCCATACTGGACAGAGCAAGTGCTGGGAAGATGCAGGTTTCTGCTCCTGAGAGCAGTGCACATCCTGGAAAGTTCCATGATGGCAACACTGGATAAATATTCACTCTCTATTAAAAGTATTCAAACATTTCAGCGGATGAAAATGTGCCCGTCCTATGTAAATGTAGAGCCCACGTCCTCATCTTTGCAGGCTGAGCTCGGTTCCTGACCAGAAGCCTCCAGTGCCACTTCAGGAGGTCCTGGTGGGCCTGATACCCTCACCCGGGACTGGGAGTGACCGCAAGGGGCCGTGGGAGACGGGGACCCTCCAACGGAAACTGCAGATGGAGGAGGGGGACACCAGGCATCTGTGCTCCTGGAACTCAATCCACCCTAATTCCCCAAATTGTTCTTCATTAAAAAAAAAGAGAAAAGAAACCCAAACCAAACCAAACCAGGCCTCCGGCCCCACCACAGGACAAATATTTTGAAAGAAATCAAGAGGGAGGAGAAGGGCCTAAGGTGGTGCTGTCCCCAGTCATGCAGCTGGCCATCAGCTGGGGCAGGGTGGTGGGTCTCTAGAAGATCTCCAGGGAAGACAAATGGCCCAAGAAGAAGCCCATGGGGGTGTGCGGATGCTGGTTTGCCTCCACGTGCATGATGATGAGGGTTTTCTCAAGCACAAACACTATGCAGGTCATGAGAGAGAGAGGGAAGAGATTTACCTAAGGGCTGGGAACGTTCCCCATTCCGTAGGTATGGGGGACTGCATGATGGCCCCATTGCCCTTTCTCCACCTGTGAGGAAGAATATTTGGTTCAGTTTTAGTTTAGTTTTATCCTTGGACTCCCCGGCAAGGGTCATCTCTAGGGAAGCTGTGGGTTTCATAATGTCTATTTCTAAATTCCCCCCTCTCAAGTGAGCCTCTGCATCTGCCTCTCCTCTCTGCTTCTACTAACTATGGAGCTTCCTCAGGAGTTTCCTCTTCACCCAAGCTGGTCTCATCAGCTATGGACTCACCACTGCTCTTTGTGGGCAATTCTGGCTTTAAAGACCAGCTGTACTGAGTTGTGCTGCCCCTCACTGCTGCCCATGGGATCCCCCACTAAAAGCCCCCTGAACAGGCCAAAGTCTTCCCCTCTGAGGTCTGACACCTGCACTCTGCTCCTCTCCTTCCTCAGGCTGCTCAAGAGCTGCACCCCCCTATTTCATGGTCACTACAGCCAAGGATGACACTGGTTTTCACGTCCCTCACCAGCTCTTCATGGTTTGCAAGGACCTGAGCCAGGTGAGCATCGTCTATGTTGGTCCAGCTGGTGGCTTTCCTAAGAAATTGCTCCAACATCCTCCAGAAACCTATTGGTCTGTTTTCACAGTGCTGTCTTCCCCCTCCAATGAAAGTCAGGGTCATTAAAGCCCCCAGAAAGAGCCCCAGGTCACTGATCTGGAGACTTCCTTGAGTTGCTTAAGTAAGAGCTTGTCCACCTCCTCCCCTTGATTGCAGGTTCTTCATTTCCCGCCACGATGTTGCCCAAGCTGGCCTCTCCTCCGATCCTCACCCACAAGGGCTCACCCAACCTGTTGACCTCCAGATTCATTGGACTCTTTGAAGAGTGTATCATCAAGAGGGTGAGTAAAGGATGGGGGAGAGGAGAACCAGAAGATGTTGAGAACGTAGGCCCGCAGGTGGAGACCCCAGTGCAACGTGCTTCCAATTCATGCAGTGGCTTGCATCTACCAGAGAGAGATGGGACTGAGCTGGCCTCACTGCAGGGGTGGGGATCAGTCACTTCCACACAAGCACCAAAGGAATCGGAGATGCCGCCTGGGGTGTCTGTCACACACCTGCTCTGAGGGGACGTGGCTTTCCTGCAGGTCCTGTGCTGTCCCTGCCAGCCACAGGCAGTCTTGGTGGAGAGCCTTGGCGTCTCACAGAGCCCTACAGGCCTGTATTTGGCCATTCAGTGAGCAGCTGCCCTCCCTTAGGTCGGGCTCCATGGGGATGTGTGAGACAACTCTTGTCACAGCCAGTGCACAGCTCGTCAATAGAGGTAAAGACGGGAGAAAGAGAGGGACTTCACTCTCCCTCGGGCACAGAACTCCATGTGGTCAGCTGAACACCTCTATGGGCGGCCCTGAACAGCGTGAGTAGGGAGAGGTGGCGATGTCCTAAATGTGGGCATCTGCCGTCATTTCAGCTGGCATCCTCACCAGGCCGCAGGATGATGCCCCCAGATGTTTCCCAGTCTCTCAGTACTGCTCCATTACCGTGGACTACGTCTGGCACCTCAAATGCCAGCAGGGGCTTGTGTGTCAACTCCTGGTCTCCATCTCTGACAGTGAGACCACAGAAAAGGAGTGCAGGTGCCTATTTGTAACAGGCGCCACGACCGAAGCAAGGGGAATCGCACCTCCTGTGGGTTTGTGGCAGGCAGGGGAGGGAGCTGAGGTCCCTTCCAGCCCCAGCACTACAAATCCAGCATGAGATGCCTCCATTGACTCAGCTGATTGCCTTCCCTCAGCATGGCTAAAGGAGATGCCTCCCTGGCAGTGTCCAGGTGTCCTGCCTCATGATGGGCCAAGGCAGGGGGATTCTCAGACCTAACTGTGTCTGGGAGAGGAGAAAGGACATTGCTGCAACCAGGTTCCTGGAGAGCCGCAGGGAGACCTGGAGGGAGCGCCGAGTGGGGTGGGGGGCAGAGAAAGTGACGTCTTGGGCAGGTGCCCTCCTCCGGGGCTGAGACAGGCTCCTGGGGTGGAGGGAGCTCCTGGGAAGCAGGCAGCAGTGCAGAGAGACAGCTCTGCCAAGGAGCAACTCCTCTGCCAAGCGCAGCAGGGCTCTGGGCAAAGGAGTAGGGCAGAGCGAGATTAAAGGCAGGCTGGAGTGGGAGGAGAGAGGAGAGCTGCAAGGGAAGAAGCCATTCCAGCCCTTGACACGGGAAGTCTCTTGGTGCAGGGCAATGCAGCTGCCGTTGCGGGAAGGGTCTCCGAAAGCGTTCATAGCCTCCAGCCTCCAGGGTCTGTCAGGAGGCCACCCAGCCCAGGGGCTCATGTTAGACAAGGAGGAAGGGGTGAAGGCAGGGTGTGCAGCCAGAGCTGCGCAGGGCATTTCAGAGGGGACTTTTGCAGAGGAAGAGTAAGGCAGGGGATACCTTACAGGTAAAGAGCTTTCCTGAGGCTGTGCTTCCAGTTTCCTGCTGTTTCAGGACAAAGGGAAAAGGCACTGCTGCATTTGGCGAGGGAGCCTGAGAGTCCTGAGCTGCCACGCTGAGAGATCAGTAGGTCTGGTAGGAGCCAAGGCAACTGCTTCCATCCACTCCTCTACCTCCAGAGAGCACCAGCATCACCTTTGCTGGCCTCAGCAGGGTTTCTCTGACCTGCTCCTTACTGCCTGCAAGTGGTGAGTACCTCTAGAGATTGCCTGGAACTTCAGGTCAGAGCTGAGCAGACAGGAGTGGGTGATGGGGTCTGTGATCCCTGACAGGGAAAAACTGGAGGGCAGAGAAACAGTTCCCGGCAGGGATAGCTCCAGGCAGCAGAGACATGGGCAGAGAGCTCTAGGAACCTCCAACCCCAAATGGCATGGGAGGGAGAATTTGGGAAGCTCCCTGTCATGCCCTCCAATGCAGACACCTTCCTCTGAGCAAGACCCCTGCTCTCATCTCCCACCCAGCACAGCCTCTGCCCTCAAGGCTGTGTGGTCCAGGGCAGGAGTTGCCTCCTCTGCAGCCAGAGCTCTGGCACAGCAGAGGGGCATCTCTCCTGACACGTGGCCGCTTCCCTCTGCAGGGCAAAGGGGCTGAGAGCGACTGCCCTGCGCTTTTGCTAACTGGGAGGTGCTGTGCTCTGCTGGGTAAGGAGAAGGCTTTCCTGAGTGCCCGGACGCCTCTCCTCTCCTTGCTTCCCTTAGGAGGAGAGTCACAGAGTTCTTCTTTGTTCCTCCACCTGCTTGTGCTGCTCTTCTTCCTGCTCGTGGGGTCCCTGGCAGTAACGGTGGTGGTGTGGGGCAAGGGGTGGGGGTGTGGAGTGCCTGCTCTGGCCCTGACCTGGAGGGCGCTGCCCTGGAGGTGTTTCCATGGGACCAAGGTGCCCAAGCCCTCTCTTCATTTTTCAGGCTCCAGACACTGCACTCAGTGCTTGGGCAATGAGGCACTGCTTCCCTTAGCAGAGAGCACCTTAAGACACCTGATTATGCTGGACAGGGAGTCCTGCGGGGCTGTGAGCATCCCTCCAGAAGGGCACAGCTCTCCTGCAGGACCTAGGAGATGTCTGAGAGCACCCGATCTGCCCATGCCAATCAGCATCCTTGCCCTGTCCTCTTCCTCATACTCCGCAGAGCTGTGCTGGAAAGGAGAGGTGTTTTGAACTCTGCACCTGGAACAGGACCCCTCTGCTCCCAGGACACTCCAGTGTCTTTTGCAGAGCAACCTCTGGGTGCAGTCGTCCTGCAGCTGAGAGCGGTGCAAGCCCAGAGCAGCTGGGCACCAGGCTGATGGACAGAGCAGCCCTCCTGCATGGGAGCACTGACGGAGGTTTGCACTGAGGCAACGGGGCAACCGGGGAATTTCAGCCCTTCCAAGACCATTTCCCAAGTGGGATGGGGGTGTCTGAATACTAAAACACAGTATAACGCAACATATTTGCTGCACCTCATCTCCCACCATCCTCTGGGGAAGAAAGCGTCCTTCTGGGCTTTTTGCCCTCCGCTCTAGTGCAGCACAGGGAACTCCTCCCCAGGAAGCCTCCCTCCAAACACCCGGGGCTGTTGCTGCCTCCATGGGTCCTTGCTGGAAAGCAGGGCTGACCCTTCCGGAGCCCCTGGGGAGAGGGCACGGCTCTGCACAGCACACTCAGCCAGCACAAACCAGAGCTGAAGCCTCGGAGCTGAGTAACAGCCCCCCAGGAAAGAAAAGCACCCTTAGGTATTGCACAATGAATGAATGAAATTTGGCTCAGAGAAGCTTCTCTGAATTTTTCTCTTTTCTCTCCTTTGGCAGTTTCCATGCCCAGAAGCAGCAGATGTCCAATAGCAGCTCCACGAATGAGTTCCTCCTCCTGGCATTTGCAGACACACAGGAGCTGCAGCTCTTGCACTTCTGGCTCTTCCTGGGCATCTACCTGGCTGCCCTCCTGGGCAACGGCCTCATCATCACCGCCATAGCCTGTGACGACCGCCTCCACACCCCCATGTACTTCTTCCTCCTCAACCTCTCCATTCTTGACCTGGGCTCCATCTCCACCACTCTCCCCAAAGCCATGGCCAATTCCCTGTGGGACACCAGGGCCATCTCCTTCTTGGGATGTGCTGCACAGGTCTTTTTCTTTCTCTTCTTCGTTGGAGGAGAGTATTTTCTTCTCACTGTCATGGCCTACGACCGCTACGTGGCCATCTGCAAACCCCTGCACTACGGGACCCTCCTGGGCAGCAGAGCTTGTGTCCACATGGCAGCAGCTGCCTGGGGCACTGGGTTTCTCAGCTCTCTCCTGCACACGGCCAACACATTTTCGCTACCCCTCTGCCAAGGCAATGTCCTGGACCAGTTCTTCTGTGAAATCCCCCAGATCCTCAAGCTCTCCTGCTCAGGTGCCTACCTCAGGGAAGCTGGTGTTCTTGTGGTTAGTGCCTGTTTAGGATATGGGTGTTTTGTATTCATTGTGGTGTCCTATGTGCAGATCCTCAGGGCCGTGCTGAGGATCCCCTCTGAGCAGGGACGGCACAAAGCCTTTTCCACGTGCCTCCCTCACCTGGCCGTGGTCTCCCTGTTTGTCAGCACTGCCATGTTTGCCTACTTGAAGTCCTCCTTCATCTCCTCCCTAGTTCTTGACTTAGTGGTGGCAGTGCTGTACAGTGTGGTGCCTCCAGCAGTGAACCCCCTCATCTACAGCATGAGGAACCAGGAGCTCAAGGATGCCCTATGGAAAATGACCCAATGGCCGCTGTTTCATCGAGAATAACCTGCCTTCCCTTCTCATCACATTTCCCAGAGTCTTTCTTAGGCCAGGGGTCTGTCTTCTTCTCTCGCAATAATCCTGCTTCTAGGTAATTTTCTGGGCTTATACTACTTGTCTTGAGGCTTGATCTTATTGTGTCTGAATGTTGCACAACACTGTGTGCTATTTGGCATGTACAATAGCAGCTCTTCAATAAATCAGAATCTCGCAGGTCCAGTGCCTGAAGGCTGGGCTCTTCCTCCAAAGCTGCTGCCAAGAAAATGTCCAAGGAAGTGTTTTTTTGAAGAGTCTGATCTCTTGTATCCTCAGTGTTTTGGGAGTTAAGCTCATGGTACTATTGTGTTCCACTGGACCAAATGTTCTGGATTTAAAAGCTCTCTTCTTGGTGTCCAGGGGCAGGGGAGATGGTCCATGAGCTCCCATTCTCTCCTCAGGTTTCTTCATGTATGACAGGACTGATGGCATATACGAGACTCCCTGGAAATGAATTTGGAGGGGTGAGGAGAGGAGAGGATGGGGACCCACCATGTGCCCTGGGGTTGAAATGAATGGAGGCTCAGAAGGTGAAAGGCCCTCAGATTTGAACCCCCTCCAAAAGCAAAACATGAAGCTATTGAAGCTGTTGAAGTGTCCAGAGCACAAGTCTTACGAGGAGCAGCTGAGGGAGTAGGGGTTGTTTAGTTTGGAGAAGAGGAGGCTGAGGGGAGACCTTATGGCTCTCTACAACTGCCTGAAAGGAGGTTGTAGTGAGATGGGGCTCGGTCTCTTCTCCCAAGTAACAAGTCATAGGATAAGAGGAAATGGGCTCAAGTTGTGCCAGGGGACATTTAGATTAGGTATTAGGAAAAATGTCTTCCCAGAGAGAGTGGGTAGGCATTGGAACAGACTGCCCAGGGAAGTGGTACAATCACAGTCCCTGGAAGTATTCAAAAATCGTGTGGATGTGGTGCTTAGGGACATGGCTTAGAGGTGGACCAGGCAGTGAGGTTAAGAGGTTGGACTCGATGATCTCTGGGGTCCTTTCCAACCTTAACAATCCTATGATTCTATGATTAAACTGAGGTATGCAAAACAAGGACTCTGCCATTGGAGTCAGTAGGAGCCCAGCAGGCAGAGGGCAGGGAGAGTGCAGAGATGCAGGAGCAGCCTGAGAAGCGCCAGGACTCTCATGCCGTCCTGGGGATTGGAGCTGGTGGGAGCAGAGGAGGGGCCAAATTCAGTCAGCGTTGGGCGTCACGTATAATATGAATTCAGGAGAGACAGAGAGCGCCTAACCTCTGTTTCCTTGTGCCCTTGGGGCCAGCACCATCCCTGGGGCTGATGCGGAGCCTGAACCCCCCCTCTCTTCTCCCCAGCAGCTGCTGTGCCCTTCAGAGGGGCTGGGGCTGTGGGGTGAGTGCCCAGAGCTCTGCAGCACCCTGTGGTGGGCACTGCCATGGGGCCAGCCGAGACTGGGCTGCTTTGCTGCACTGGGCTGGGGAGAGGGCAGGGGAGGTGGGGAGAGGTGGGGAGGGGCTGGGCTGGTCTGGGAAGTGCCCGGGAGAGGAAAGCAGCAGTGTAGAGCTAAGCTGTGTGAGTGTGCAGGGTGGGGGCAGCCAGCAGGGTGCTGACAGTGCAGAGTCAGGCATCATGGTGAAGGAAGCAAGGCACCGAAGGTGCAGAAGAGAGGGGCCAGGTCTGTGCCATGTTCCCTGGACACTCTGCGGAAGCTGCCCTGGTAAAACTTTCCCAGATCCATCCCACACACTGGCTATTTCCATCTCTCTTGGGACATCCCATCCTTGAGAAGGGACCTCTGCTGCATGGTCACCCCCATCCTCCTCTGGGGCTCAGTGATACCCAACTCCACCACCAGTGTTCAGAAAAAGGGAAGCAGTTTCCTACTGACACTTATTACACACAAGCCCAATAGCTCTTGCCACAGCTGGTCTCTCAGCCAAGCCCGTTCTCAGGCAGATCCAGCTTGAACAGGTGCTCATGGCCTTGTCACAACAAATACTGAATATCTCCATTGATTGAGATCCCACCAACTGGAGTGGGTTCTTGTTCCTGTGCTTTGTTCTGAATGATTTCTAAGTAACCCCTCTCTCTCAGCCTCTCCTTGTCCATAATGTGCTCCAGGTCCCAGACACCCTTCTGGCCTCTGCAGGACTTGCTCCAGTCTGTCAGGGTCTTTCTTCTGCTGGGAAGCCCCATGCTGCATGCAGCAGTCCTGATGTGGTGCTTCTGTAGTGGGTTAGCCTTTGCCAGTATCCATACACCCACCCAGCTGCTCACTCACTCCCCTGCCTCAGCAGGACAAAGGGAGAAAATAAGATGGAATAACTCCTGGATCAAGATAAAGTAAAGGAAATCAGTTACCGATTGCCATCATGGACAAAGACCCGTTGACTTAGGGAAGATCAAATTCATTTGTTGCCAATTATAAAAAGATTTGGATTGTGAGAAACAATGAGAAAAATATTAAAGACCATTCCCCTCACACTTTCCCTCAGGCTCAAATCACTCCATTGTTCCCAGTTCTTCTACCTACCCCAACACCACCAGGAGCAGGGGGGATGGTGAAGAGGGGGTTAGGAGTCAGTAAAGAACACCTCTGTCACTCCTTCTTCCTCACACTTCTCCCCTGCTCCAGAGTGCGTCCTCTCCATGGGATCCCACCATACTTCTGGTCAAGGCTAGGTGTTGTTCCTTTCTTTCTCTCTTACTTTTCTCCTTTATACTCACAGAATCATGGAAATGCTGAGATTAGAAGGGACCTCTGGAAATCGTCTAGTTCAACCCTCCAGCTGAGGCAGGGTCAGCTAGAGCAGGTTGCTCGGTACCTTGTCTAGCTGAGTTTGGAATATCTCCATGGATGGAGACTCCATAGCCTCTCTTGGCATCTTGTTCCAGTGGTTGACCACCCTCACAGTCAAAAAGTGCTTTCTTGGGTTCAGATGGCATTTCATGTGTTTTTGGCTGTGTCCATCACCCCTTGTTTTGTCACTGGGAACTACTGAGAAGAGTTTGGCTCCCTGGTCTTCATGCCCTCCCGTCAGGTATTTATACACATTAACAAGATCCCTCCGCGCCTTTTCTTCTCCAGACTGAACAGTCCCACATTTCTCAGCATTTCTTTCTATGAAAGATGCTGCAGTCCCTTAAACCAGCTTTATGGCCCTTTGCTGGACTTGCTTTCGTAGGTCAACAACTTTATTGTAGTGAGGAGCCCCGCACTGGACACAGCACTCCAGATGGGGCCTCCCCAGTGCTGAGTGGAGGGCAAGGGTCACCTCCCTCCATCTGCCAGCCATGCTTTTCCTAATGCAGCCCAGGAGGCTGTTGGCCTTTGCCATGGGGGTGCACTGCTGGCTCATGCTCAGCTTGTTGTCCTCCAGGATATCAAGGTCCTTCGCTGCAGAGCTGGTATCTAGCTGGTCAGCTGGTCAGTGTTGCTGGATCACAGTCTGTCCTCCCCCAGGGACTTTCTCAGCAGCACCTTGTCCTTCTTGCAAATCAGCTCCACCTCTGGCACAGGCCCCACAGTGCTGCAGAGTCACCTGGGACAGCAAAGCCCTCTCCTGCCAGGGCTGCACAGCCCAGGCCTCTTTCTCTGTGCCCTTGGGGACTGCAGCTTTTGCTCTCGGTGTGGGAACCTCATCCATCATTATGGCACCACCTGCCACCCACTCCAGCGTGCCTCTGCTGGGAAGCCAAGCCTTTCCACACACGGGGTCCCATCTCTGGGCACCAGGTTTCTATGTGACAAGTCTGCCCTTGGCCCTGGTGCCACATCTGAGGTGCTGCAACCCAAATGGGCACCAAGCCCAGAGCCTGGGGCACAGAGAGCGGGAGCCCCCTGTGCCATCACAGAGCTGTGACATCAGTGGAATAAGAGCTGAGGTAGAGAAGTAGAGGTTCCACAGCTTTTCTCATAATGGAGATATAGCGTCTTGAGGAGAGACTGACAGGGGAGATGAGAAGTGGGTTAGCCTTGTGTGATGTGAGGACATCTCATATATGGAGGGTCTCTCTGGGACATGTTACAAGCTAGATGTTGGCTTGTGTGTTGGTCAGCTTCTAAATGGGCCACCCACTCCTCTTCTCTCCTGGGTCTGGTACTCCCAAAAGAGGAAGAGCTGGTCAGGCATGTGAAGACCTGAAGGCTGTAGTGGCCATGAAATTGTGGTCTCCAGATCCTCAGGGACATGGGGAAGGAGAGGAGCAGAGAGCAGACCCTGCACATCAGGGAACAAGAATTTGGCCTACTGAGGGCACTGGCAGGTGGGATCCCATGGGGGCATTGTCAGGGCCCTGAGAGCACCCATAGACCTTCACAGCCCTGACCAGCATTACCTGTGGCTTCCACCCCCACCTCTGTCCATGGGCCCTGGAGACCATTTATGCCCACTTTCACCCAGCTTGATCTGTACTGTAGGTGTACGGGTCTCCAGACACAGCCAGAGACACAGCCTTGCCTGTCCATGAACCTTGTTGAGTCAGACTTGCACACTTCCCAGCTTGATTCTTTATGGGGCGTACAAGGGAATGACAGCATGGCCCTCCAAGTGCCAGACCCCGGCTAATTCACAGAGGCCTACACTCTTTTTGCTGCCTTTCCTCCCATCACTTGGTCAGGCTTTGGGAGGAGAGGAAGGCAAAGCAGGTGAGGTTTTTGGGTGCCAATGACTGAAATGGGGGAGCAGATCCCTCACACGTGAAGTGATCTAAAGGCTAGGCTAGTTGAAAACTGTAATCTTCAGCTCCTTTCTTGGAGGCCTGAAATCTTCTACAGGAACCTGGAACTCTGAAGTTCCCTCAAAATCCCTCTCTTTTAGCAATGAAGTTGATAGTACCCAAGCCTCTTGGTTTCGGCTGAGACAGAGTTAATTTTCTTCCTAGTAGGTGGCACAGTGCTGTGGTTTGGATTTAGGATGAGAATAATGCTGCGAGAACACTGATGGTTTACTTAAGTAGTATTTCTCTTAGTCAAGGAGTTTTCAGCTTCCCATGCTCTGCCAGCTGCACAAGAAGCTGGGAGGGAGCACAGCCAGGGGGCTGACCCAACCTGGCCAAAAGCCTGTTCCATACCATATGACGTCATGCTCAGTAAATAAACTGGAGGAAATCTGCTGGGGGGCAGCGATTGCTGCTCGGGGATGGGCTGGGCATCAGTCAGCGGGTGGTGAGCAATTGCATTGTCCATCACTTGTTTTGCATGTTTTCTTGTTGTTGTTGTTGTTGTTGTTGTTATTATCATCATTATTTTATCTTCCTCTGCTCTCCTATTAAACTGTCTTTGTCTCATCCCACAGTTTTGTTTTGTTTTGTTTTTCCCAATTCTCTCCCCTATCCCACTGCGGGCAGGGGAGCGAGCAAACGTCTGCATGGTGTTCAGCTGCCTGCCCAGTTAAACCACAACAGCCCTTCTTCTGAACCGCTTTAGGTATGTACTTTTGGATTGGGTATCATGCCATATATTGCAAATACTGATTTAATTGGCATTGCCCAAAGTGGCTACCATGGATGCAGACTGCTCCACTGCAGGTATTTCTATTTAGGCAGATTAGTGCTGTTGTTGTTGTTGTTATTTTTGTTGCAGATACTGGTATTGTTGGGGAAATCACACAAACACTTGAAGGGTAATGGAAGGATTGCCATCTTCGTGGCCCTCCAGTGAAGCGGCTCCTCTTTGCCCATGTCTCACTGTCATTGCACAGGCTCTAAACCTGGGCAAGGATTCTGGATGTGGTGTGAAAAGTGCCGAGCAGAGGGGGAGAATCACTTCTCCTGCCTGTGGCCCTGCTCACACAGCCCAGCATCCTCTGCTGGCTCACGTTTTGCCTAAGGGAACTCAAGGACCACCAGAGCCTTCTCCACAGAGCTGCTGCCCAGCCACGCAGCCCCTGGCCTCTGTCACTGCAGCCTGTAACTCCCCTGCTCAGTCCTTGGGCCTTTTTAGAAGATGTATGCAAGAGTTGCCTTTGGCTTTCTCCAGTCATGATGACCTTCCAGAATGTAGCAGAGCAGCCCTGCTATGACCTCGGCCTGGTCTCTCAACAGCCACAGCCTTGGATTCATCCCATCTGGTCCAAGGGACTATTAAGGGCTGACCTTCCCTAAGTAACCCCTGACTTGATCTCCATCCACTGCTGGATTTCACCTGCGGTTCTGCCTCTTAGGCACACGGAACTGGGAGACCTTGCTGGTGAAGACAAAGGCCAAGAGTGCCTCACACCTATCTACACCTACCTAATGCAATTCAGCAGTGGCCACATGTTGTCTTCATTTCTTCTTTAACTGTTCCTGAAATGGTAACATTGTGCCCTTGAACTCCCTTGCAAGTGTCAACTCTAAGGGAGCTCTGGCTTTCCTAAAACCCACCATATTTCTGAATTCCTCCTTTGTTTCAATCCTTGCATCCACCTCTTGTATGCTGCTTTTTTCTATGGAGCTTCCCCCATGAGTCTGCTGTTTCCCCACGCTTCTCCCTTGAGATCTCTGCTTGTTTTCCTGACTCTTGGTCTGCACACACTCGGACTTGAAAGACACTGTCCTTGCAGACCAGCTGTACTGGGCTCTGCTGTTCTTCTGTGCTGCTCATAGGGGATCCCCCACTTAAAGTCACAAGACCAGGCCAAAGTCTGCTGCTTTAAGGGCTATCATCTGCACTCTTCTGTTCTCCTTCCCCCTGGGAGGTGACACCCCACTATTGCATGGTCACGACAGCCAAGGCTGACACTGGTTTTCACGTCCATGGCCAGCTCTGCCTTCTGTGAGAGTAACAGATGCAGGTGAGTGTCACCATTTTTGGCCAATCTGGCAGCTGTGCTATGAAGTCCTGTGTCCCAAACTGTGTCCCAAACCCCACCAGAAACCTCCAGGTCTGTTTGCATGCTGTTGTGGTCTCTCTCCAGTGAATGCCAGGGTAATGAAAGTCCACAGGGGGACTTCCATGGCTTCTTTGTCTCCCACCACAATGTCACCCATACTAGTCTTCTCTGACACTCACCCGCAAGGGCTCATCCAATTTGTTCATCCCATAGAGGAGCTTCACACATCTAAGCAGCTTCTTCACACTGGGGACACCTCCCTCCTCATCCTTCTGGCCTGTCTCTCCTGATGATCCTGTACCCACCCATCACAGCACCCCAATCATGTCAGCTGTCCCAACACACCTCAGCTGTTACTCCCTCAAAGTGGGATGAAGAGATTGCATGCAGAGCTCCAGCTCCTCCTGCCTGTGCCCAAGGCTGAGGGCGTGGGTGCATGTCTGGGCTGCAGCCCCTCAGCTGTGGCACCTTTGGGCTGAGAGCAGACTTGCAAGAGGGAAACCTGCTGCCAAGTGCCCAAGGCCTCAAGTGTGCAAAGGCTTTGCTTCAGAGCAGAGACATGCTGGAGTGGATAGCAAATGGCAATGTAAAGAAGAAATGAGGTGCCCACAAAAGCGGCAAAACCTGCTCTCTCCAAGGCCAAAGAGAAACGCAGCTGGGCTGTGCAGTCTGAGCAGGAGAGGGGTTTGCAGTCTGTGGTGTCTCTGCAGCCTCTGTGGTGGTGGTGAATCTGATCTCAGGAAGGAAGAGATGATGTTGAGAGTGCCCTTGGGTGTGGACATCCCGTGATGATGGAGAGAAGAACCAGCAGGGTTTGAGAGGGAATGCACACGAGTGGGGACCCTGGTGTGATGTGCTTGGTCTTCATGCACTGCCCAGCACCTGCTGGAGAGAGAAGGGACAGACCTCACGTCAGTGCAGTGGTGGGATGCAGTCATGGGCTCAAAGGCACCAAATCTGTCTGAGATGCCCTGGGGGGTGCCTGTCACACAATGAGTCTGAATGGGGAGGGGGTTCCTGGATAGGCCCTGTGCTGTCCATGTCAGCTGCATGCAGTTGGGCTGGAGCATCCTGGCATCTCACATAGCTCTACAGGCCTGTATTTGGCTACTAAATTAAGATTCAGCTGGCCTGAATTAGGTTAGGCATTTAGAGTGCAAGGGATGGACTTGACAAAACTGCCATTCTACTTGAAGGACATGTAGAAAATACAGCTGATGGAGAAGAGAAAGAGAGAGACTGAGCTCTCCTTATGGCACATGGCTCCATTTGGTCAGCTGAAGACCTCTATAGGCTGCCCTGGACATAAGCAATATCTAGAGGTTCAGTTGTCCTACATGTGGGCATCTGCTGTCATTCCACCTGGCACATTTGATTTCTCACCAGCCTCCAAGAAGTTGCCCCCAGATGCTGCCCTGTCTCTCAGCATTGCTCCATTAGAGCTTGCAGTTACCTGCACATATCCTGGACCACCTCCTGAACCTCAAATGTCACCATGTGTTTGTGTCTGAACAGCTCACTCCTGGCCTCCATCTCCAGTAATTAGCATGGGAGCTGAGACAAGAAGCTCACATGCAGGTGCCTGTTTTGTGCACACCTGAAACTATGCAAGAGGAATCCCAGCTCCTGGGGGTTGTGGTCTGCATGGGAGGGAGCTGAGACCCCTTCAGTAGTGTAAGAGAAACTACACTACAGGAAGTAAGTCTCTATCCCCAGCTGTGGGAGGGAACATCAGTGGTTACTTCAGCCTGTTTTACAGCAGGTTTCCCTGGAGCCCCAGGGACACCTGGAGGGAGCCCAGAGGGGCAGGGAAAGTGCTGCCTTGGTCTGGGCCTCTGCTGCTGAGCTGGGCTGGGCTCCTGGGCTGGAGGGAGCTCCTGGCAAGTGGGCAGCCCTGCAGAGAGACAGCTCTGCCCAGGAGCAGCTCCTCTGCAAAGCACAGCAGGGGGAGCTCAAGGATGCCCTATGGAAAATGACCCAATGGCCGCTGTTTCATCGAGAATAACCTGCCTTCCCTTCTCATCACATTTCCCAGAGTCTTTCTTAGGCCAGGGGTCTGTCTTCTTCTCTCGCAATAATCCTGCTTCTAGGTAATTTTCTGGGCTTATACTACTTGTCTTGAGGCTTGATCTTATTGTGTCTGAATGTTGCACAACACTGTGTGCTATTTGGCATGTACAATAGCAGCTCTTCAATAAATCAGAATCTCGCAGGTCCAGTGCCTGAAGGCTGGGCTCTTCCTCCAAAGCTGCTGCCAAGAAAATGTCCAAGGAAGTGTTTTTTTGAAGAGTCTGATCTCTTGTATCCTCAGTGTTTTGGGAGTTAAGCTCATGGTACTATTGTGTTCCACTGGACCAAATGTTCTGGATTTAAAAGCTCTCTTCTTGGTGTCCAGGGGCAGGGGAGATGGTCCATGAGCTCCCATTCTCTCCTCAGGTTTCTTCATGTATGACAGGACTGATGGCATATACGAGACTCCCTGGAAATGAATTTGGAGGGGTGAGGAGAGGAGAGGATGGGGACCCACCATGTGCCCTGGGGTTGAAATGAATGGAGGCTCAGAAGGTGAAAGGCCCTCAGATTTGAACCCCCTCCAAAAGCAAAACATGAAGCTATTGAAGCTGTTGAAGTGTCCAGAGCACAAGTCTTACGAGGAGCAGCTGAGGGAGTAGGGGTTGTTTAGTTTGGAGAAGAGGAGGCTGAGGGGAGACCTTATGGCTCTCTACAACTGCCTGAAAGGAGGTTGTAGTGAGATGGGGCTCGGTCTCTTCTCCCAAGTAACAAGTCATAGGATAAGAGGAAATGGGCTCAAGTTGTGCCAGGGGACATTTAGATTAGGTATTAGGAAAAATGTCTTCCCAGAGAGAGTGGGTAGGCATTGGAACAGACTGCCCAGGGAAGTGGTACAATCACAGTCCCTGGAAGTATTCAAAAATCGTGTGGATGTGGTGCTTAGGGACATGGCTTAGAGGTGGACCAGGCAGTGAGGTTAAGAGGTTGGACTCGATGATCTCTGGGGTCCTTTCCAACCTTAACAATCCTATGATTCTATGATTAAACTGAGGTATGCAAAACAAGGACTCTGCCATTGGAGTCAGTAGGAGCCCAGCAGGCAGAGGGCAGGGAGAGTGCAGAGATGCAGGAGCAGCCTGAGAAGCGCCAGGACTCTCATGCCGTCCTGGGGATTGGAGCTGGTGGGAGCAGAGGAGGGGCCAAATTCAGTCAGCGTTGGGCGTCACGTATAATATGAATTCAGGAGAGACAGAGAGCGCCTAACCTCTGTTTCCTTGTGCCCTTGGGGCCAGCACCATCCCTGGGGCTGATGCGGAGCCTGAACCCCCCCTCTCTTCTCCCCAGCAGCTGCTGTGCCCTTCAGAGGGGCTGGGGCTGTGGGGTGAGTGCCCAGAGCTCTGCAGCACCCTGTGGTGGGCACTGCCATGGGGCCAGCCAAGACTGGGCTGCTGGGCTGGGCTGGGGAGAGGGCAGGGGAGGTGGGGAGAGGTGGGGAGGGGCTGGGCTGGTCTGGGAAGTGCCCGGGAGAGGAAAGCAGCAGTGTAGAGCTAAGCTGTGTGAGTGTGCAGGGTGGGGGCAGCCAGCAGGGTGCTGACAGTGCAGAGTCAGGCATCATGGTGAAGGAAGCAAGGCACCGAAGGTGCAGAAGAGAGGGGCCAGGTCTGTGCCATGTTCCCTGGACACTCTGCGGAAGCTGCCCTGGTAAAACTTTCCCAGATCCATCCCACACACTGGCTATTTCCATCTCTCTTGGGACATCCCATCCTTGAGAAGGGACCTCTGCTGCATGGTCACCCCCATCCTCCTCTGGGGCTCAGTGATACCCAACTCCACCACCAGTGTTCAGAAAAAGGGAAGCAGTTTCCTACTGACACTTATTACACACAAGCCCAATAGCTCTTGCCACAGCTGGTCTCTCAGCCAAGCCCGTTCTCAGGCAGATCCAGCTTGAACAGGTGCTCATGGCCTTGTCACAACAAATACTGAATATCTCCATTGATTGAGATCCCACCAACTGGAGTGGGTTCTTGTTCCTGTGCTTTGTTCTGAATGATTTCTAAGTAACCCCTCTCTCTCAGCCTCTCCTTGTCCATAATGTGCTCCAGGTCCCAGACACCCTTCTGGCCTCTGCAGGACTTGCTCCAGTCTGTCAGGGTCTTTCTTCTGCTGGGAAGCCCCATGCTGCATGCAGCAGTCCTGATGTGGTGCTTCTGTAGTGGGTTAGCCTTTGCCAGTATCCATACACCCACCCAGCTGCTCACTCACTCCCCTGCCTCAGCAGGACAAAGGGAGAAAATAAGATGGAATAACTCCTGGATCAAGATAAAGTAAAGGAAATCAGTTACCGATTGCCATCATGGACAAAGACCCGTTGACTTAGGGAAGATCAAATTCATTTGTTGCCAATTATAAAAAGATTTGGATTGTGAGAAACAATGAGAAAAATATTAAAGACCATTCCCCTCACACTTTCCCTCAGGCTCAAATCACTCCATTGTTCCCAGTTCTTCTACCTACCCCAACACCACCAGGAGCGGGGGGATGGTGAAGAGGGGGTTAGGAGTCAGTAAAGAACACCTCTGTCACTCCTTCTTCCTCACACTTCTCCCCTGCTCCAGAGTGCGTCCTCTCCATGGGATCCCACCATACTTCTGGTCAAGGCTAGGTGTTGTTCCTTTCTTTCTCTCTTACTTTTCTCCTTTATACTCACAGAATCATGGAAATGCTGAGATTAGAAGGGACCTCTGGAAATCGTCTAGTTCAACCTCCAAGCTGAGGCAGGGTCAGCTAGAGCAGGTTGCTCGGTACCTTGTCTAGCTGAGTTTGGAATATCTCCATGGATGGAGACTCCATAGCCTCTCTTGGCATCTTGTTCCAGTGGTTGACCACCCTCACAGTCAAAAAGTGCTTTCTTGGGTTCAGATGGCATTTCATGTGTTTTTGGCTGTGTCCATCACCCCTTGTTTTGTCACTGGGAACTACTGAGAAGAGTTTGGCTCCCTGGTCTTCATGCCCTCCCGTCAGGTATTTATACACATTAACAAGATCCCTCCGCGCCTTTTCTTCTCCAGACTGAACAGTCCCACATTTCTCAGCATTTCTTTCTATGAAAGATGCTGCAGTCCCTTAAACCAGCTTTATGGCCCTTTGCTGGACTTGCTTTCGTAGGTCAACAACTTTATTGTAGTGAGGAGCCCCGCACTGGACACAGCACTCCAGATGGGGCCTCCCCAGTGCTGAGTGGAGGGCAAGGGTCACCTCCCTCCATCTGCCAGCCATGCTTTTCCTAATGCAGCCCAGGAGGCTGTTGGCCTTTGCCATGGGGGTGCACTGCTGGCTCATGCTCAGCTTGTTGTCCTCCAGGATATCAAGGTCCTTCGCTGCAGAGCTGGTATCTAGCTGGTCAGCTGGTCAGTGTTGCTGGATCACAGTCTGTCCTCCCCCAGGGACTTTCTCAGCAGCACCTTGTCCTTCTTGCAAATCAGCTCCACCTCTGGCACAGGCCCCACAGTGCTGCAGAGTCACCTGGGACAGCAAAGCCCTCTCCTGCCAGGGCTGCACAGCCCAGGCCTCTTTCTCTGTGCCCTTGGGGACTGCAGCTTTTGCTCTCGGTGTGGGAACCTCATCCATCATTATGGCACCACCTGCCACCCACTCCAGCGTGCCTCTGCTGGGAAGCCAAGCCTTTCCACACACGGGGTCCCATCTCTGGGCACCAGGTTTCTATGTGACAAGTCTGCCCTTGGCCCTGGTGCCACATCTGAGGTGCTGCAACCCAAATGGGCACCAAGCCCAGAGCCTGGGGCACAGAGAGCGGGAGCCCCCTGTGCCATCACAGAGCTGTGACATCAGTGGAATAAGAGCTGAGGTAGAGAAGTAGAGGTTCCACAGCTTTTCTCATAATGGAGATATAGCGTCTTGAGGAGAGACTGACAGGGGAGATGAGAAGTGGGTTAGCCTTGTGTGATGTGAGGACATCTCATATATGGAGGGTCTCTCTGGGACATGTTACAAGCTAGATGTTGGCTTGTGTGTTGGTCAGCTTCTAAATGGGCCACCCACTCCTCTTCTCTCCTGGGTCTGGTACTCCCAAAAGAGGAAGAGCTGGTCAGGCATGTGAAGACCTGAAGGCTGTAGTGGCCATGAAATTGTGGTCTCCAGATCCTCAGGGACATGGGGAAGGAGAGGAGCAGAGAGCAGACCCTGCACATCAGGGAACAAGAATTTGGCCTACTGAGGGCACTGGCAGGTGGGATCCCATGGGGGCATTGTCAGGGCCCTGAGAGCACCCATAGACCTTCACAGCCCTGACCAGCATTACCTGTGGCTTCCACCCCCACCTCTGTCCATGGGCCCTGGAGACCATTTATGCCCACTTTCACCCAGCTTGATCTGTACTGTAGGTGTACGGGTCTCCAGACACAGCCAGAGACACAGCCTTGCCTGTCCATGAACCTTGTTGAGTCAGACTTGCACACTTCCCAGCTTGATTCTTTATGGGGCGTACAAGGGAATGACAGCATGGCCCTCCAAGTGCCAGACCCCGGCTAATTCACAGAGGCCTACACTCTTTTTGCTGCCTTTCCTCCCATCACTTGGTCAGGCTTTGGGAGGAGAGGAAGGCAAAGCAGGTGAGGTTTTTGGGTGCCAATGACTGAAATGGGGGAGCAGATCCCTCACACGTGAAGTGATCTAAAGGCTAGGCTAGTTGAAAACTGTAATCTTCAGCTCCTTTCTTGGAGGCCTGAAATCTTCTACAGGAACCTGGAACTCTGAAGTTCCCTCAAAATCCCTCTCTTTTAGCAATGAAGTTGATAGTACCCAAGCCTCTTGGTTTCGGCTGAGACAGAGTTAATTTTCTTCCTAGTAGGTGGCACAGTGCTGTGGTTTGGATTTAGGATGAGAATAATGCTGCGAGAACACTGATGGTTTACTTAAGTAGTATTTCTCTTAGTCAAGGAGTTTTCAGCTTCCCATGCTCTGCCAGCTGCACAAGAAGCTGGGAGGGAGCACAGCCAGGGGGGCTGACCCAACCTGGCCAAAAGCCTGTTCCATACCATATGACGTCATGCTCAGTAAATAAACTGGAGGAAATCTGCTGGGGGGCAGCGATTGCTGCTCGGGGATGGGCTGGGCATCAGTCAGCGGGTGGTGAGCAATTGCATTGTCCATCACTTGTTTTGCATGTTTTCTTGTTGTTGTTGTTGTTGTTGTTGTTATTATCATCATTATTTTATCTTCCTCTGCTCTCCTATTAAACTGTCTTTGTCTCATCCCACAGTTTTGTTTTGTTTTGTTTTTCCCAATTCTCTCCCCTATCCCACTGCGGGCAGGGGAGCGAGCAAACGTCTGCATGGTGTTCAGCTGCCTGCCCAGTTAAACCACAACAGCCCTTCTTCTGAACCGCTTTAGGTATGTACTTTTGGATTGGGTATCATGCCATATATTGCAAATACTGATTTAATTGGCATTGCCCAAAGTGGCTACCATGGATGCAGACTGCTCCACTGCAGGTATTTCTATTTAGGCAGATTAGTGCTGTTGTTGTTGTTGTTATTTTTGTTGCAGATACTGGTATTGTTGGGGAAATCACACAAACACTTGAAGGGTAATGGAAGGATTGCCATCTTCGTGGCCCTCCAGTGAAGCGGCTCCTCTTTGCCCATGTCTCACTGTCATTGCACAGGCTCTAAACCTGGGCAAGGATTCTGGATGTGGTGTGAAAAGTGCCGAGCAGAGGGGGAGAATCACTTCTCCTGCCTGTGGCCCTGCTCACACAGCCCAGCATCCTCTGCTGGCTCACGTTTTGCCTAAGGGAACTCAAGGACCACCAGAGCCTTCTCCACAGAGCTGCTGCCCAGCCACGCAGCCCCTGGCCTCTGTCACTGCAGCCTGTAACTCCCCTGCTCAGTCCTTGGGCCTTTTTAGAAGATGTATGCAAGAGTTGCCTTTGGCTTTCTCCAGTCATGATGACCTTCCAGAATGTAGCAGAGCAGCCCTGCTATGACCTCGGCCTGGTCTCTCAACAGCCACAGCCTTGGATTCATCCCATCTGGTCCAAGGGACTATTAAGGGCTGACCTTCCCTAAGTAACCCCTGACTTGATCTCCATCCACTGCTGGATTTCACCTGCGGTTCTGCCTCTTAGGCACACGGAACTGGGAGACCTTGCTGGTGAAGACAAAGGCCAAGAGTGCCTCACACCTATCTACACCTACCTAATGCAATTCAGCAGTGGCCACATGTTGTCTTCATTTCTTCTTTAACTGTTCCTGAAATGGTAACATTGTGCCCTTGAACTCCCTTGCAAGTGTCAACTCTAAGGGAGCTCTGGCTTTCCTAAAACCCACCATATTTCTGAATTCCTCCTTTGTTTCAATCCTTGCATCCACCTCTTGTATGCTGCTTTTTTTCTATGGAGCTTCCCCCATGAGTCTGCTGTTTCCCCACGCTTCTCCCTTGAGATCTCTGCTTGTTTTCCTGACTCTTGGTCTGCACACACTCGGACTTGAAAGACACTGTCCTTGCAGACCAGCTGTACTGGGCTCTGCTGTTCTTCTGTGCTGCTCATAGGGGATCCCCCACTTAAAGTCACAAGACCAGGCCAAAGTCTGCTGCTTTAAGGGCTATCATCTGCACTCTTCTGTTCTCCTTCCCCCTGGGAGGTGACACCCCACTATTGCATGGTCACGACAGCCAAGGCTGACACTGGTTTTCACGTCCATGGCCAGCTCTGCCTTCTGTGAGAGTAACAGATGCAGGTGAGTGTCACCATTTTTGGCCAATCTGGCAGCTGTGCTATGAAGTCCTGTGTCCCAAACTGTGTCCCAAACCCCACCAGAAACCTCCAGGTCTGTTTGCATGCTGTTGTGGTCTCTCTCCAGTGAATGCCAGGGTAATGAAAGTCCACAGGGGGACTTCCATGGCTTCTTTGTCTCCCACCACAATGTCACCCATACTAGTCTTCTCTGACACTCACCCGCAAGGGCTCATCCAATTTGTTCATCCCATAGAGGAGCTTCACACATCTAAGCAGCTTCTTCACACTGGGGACACCTCCCTCCTCATCCTTCTGGCCTGTCTCTCCTGATGATCCTGTACCCACCCATCACAGCACCCCAATCATGTCAGCTGTCCCAACACACCTCAGCTGTTACTCCCTCAAAGTGGGATGAAGAGATTGCATGCAGAGCTCCAGCTCCTCCTGCCTGTGCCCAAGGCTGAGGGCGTGGGTGCATGTCTGGGCTGCAGCCCCTCAGCTGTGGCACCTTTGGGCTGAGAGCAGACTTGCAAGAGGGAAACCTGCTGCCAAGTGCCCAAGGCCTCAAGTGTGCAAAGGCTTTGCTTCAGAGCAGAGACATGCTGGAGTGGATAGCAAATGGCAATGTAAAGAAGAAATGAGGTGCCCACAAAAGCGGCAAAACCTGCTCTCTCCAAGGCCAAAGAGAAACGCAGCTGGGCTGTGCAGTCTGAGCAGGAGAGGGGTTTGCAGTCTGTGGTGTCTCTGCAGCCTCTGTGGTGGTGGTGAATCTGATCTCAGGAAGGAAGAGATGATGTTGAGAGTGCCCTTGGGTGTGGACATCCCGTGATGATGGAGAGAAGAACCAGCAGGGTTTGAGAGGGAATGCACACGAGTGGGGACCCTGGTGTGATGTGCTTGGTCTTCATGCACTGCCCAGCACCTGCTGGAGAGAGAAGGGACAGACCTCACGTCAGTGCAGTGGTGGGATGCAGTCATGGGCTCAAAGGCACCAAATCTGTCTGAGATGCCCTGGGGGGTGCCTGTCACACAATGAGTCTGAATGGGGAGGGGGTTCCTGGATAGGCCCTGTGCTGTCCATGTCAGCTGCATGCAGTTGGGCTGGAGCATCCTGGCATCTCACATAGCTCTACAGGCCTGTATTTGGCTACTAAATTAAGATTCAGCTGGCCTGAATTAGGTTAGGCATTTAGAGTGCAAGGGATGGACTTGACAAAACTGCCATTCTACTTGAAGGACATGTAGAAAATACAGCTGATGGAGAAGAGAAAGAGAGAGACTGAGCTCTCCTTATGGCACATGGCTCCATTTGGTCAGCTGAAGACCTCTATAGGCTGCCCTGGACATAAGCAATATCTAGAGGTTCAGTTGTCCTACATGTGGGCATCTGCTGTCATTCCACCTGGCACATTTGATTTCTCACCAGCCTCCAAGAAGTTGCCCCCAGATGCTGCCCTGTCTCTCAGCATTGCTCCATTAGAGCTTGCAGTTACCTGCACATATCCTGGACCACCTCCTGAACCTCAAATGTCACCATGTGTTTGTGTCTGAACAGCTCACTCCTGGCCTCCATCTCCAGTAATTAGCATGGGAGCTGAGACAAGAAGCTCACATGCAGGTGCCTGTTTTGTGCACACCTGAAACTATGCAAGAGGAATCCCAGCTCCTGGGGGTTGTGGTCTGCATGGGAGGGAGCTGAGACCCCTTCAGTAGTGTAAGAGAAACTACACTACAGGAAGTAAGTCTCTATCCCCAGCTGTGGGAGGGAACATCAGTGGTTACTTCAGCCTGTTTTACAGCAGGTTTCCCTGGAGCCCCAGGGACACCTGGAGGGAGCCCAGAGGGGCAGGGAAAGTGCTGCCTTGGTCTGGGCCTCTGCTGCTGAGCTGGGCTGGGCTCCTGGGCTGGAGGGAGCTCCTGGCAAGTGGGCAGCCCTGCAGAGAGACAGCTCTGCCCAGGAGCAGCTCCTCTGCAAAGCACAGCAGGGGGAGCTCAAGGATGCCCTATGGAAAATGACCCAATGGCCGCTGTTTCATCGAGAATAACCTGCCTTCCCTTCTCATCACATTTCCCAGAGTCTTTCTTAGGCCAGGGGTCTGTCTTCTTCTCTCGCAATAATCCTGCTTCTAGGTAATTTTCTGGGCTTATACTACTTGTCTTGAGGCTTGATCTTATTGTGTCTGAATGTTGCACAACACTGTGTGCTATTTGGCATGTACAATAGCAGCTCTTCAATAAATCAGAATCTCGCAGGTCCAGTGCCTGAAGGCTGGGCTCTTCCTCCAAAGCTGCTGCCAAGAAAATGTCCAAGGAAGTGTTTTTTTGAAGAGTCTGATCTCTTGTATCCTCAGTGTTTTGGGAGTTAAGCTCATGGTACTATTGTGTTCCACTGGACCAAATGTTCTGGATTTAAAAGCTCTCTTCTTGGTGTCCAGGGGCAGGGGAGATGGTCCATGAGCTCCCATTCTCTCCTCAGGTTTCTTCATGTATGACAGGACTGATGGCATATACGAGACTCCCTGGAAATGAATTTGGAGGGGTGAGGAGAGGAGAGGATGGGGACCCACCATGTGCCCTGGGGTTGAAATGAATGGAGGCTCAGAAGGTGAAAGGCCCTCAGATTTGAACCGCCTCCAAAAGCAAAACATGAAGCTATTGAAGCTGTTGAAGTGTCCAGAGCACAAGTCTTACGAGGAGCAGCTGAGGGAGTAGGGGTTGTTTAGTTTGGAGAAGAGGAGGCTGAGGGGAGACCTTATGGCTCTCTACAACTGCCTGAAAGGAGGTTGTAGTGAGATGGGGCTCGGTCTCTTCTCCCAAGTAACAAGTCATAGGATAAGAGGAAATGGGCTCAAGTTGTGCCAGGGGACATTTAGATTAGGTATTAGGAAAAATGTCTTCCCAGAGAGAGTGGGTAGGCATTGGAACAGACTGCCCAGGGAAGTGGTACAATCACAGTCCCTGGAAGTATTCAAAAATCGTGTGGATGTGGTGCTTAGGGACATGGCTTAGAGGTGGACCAGGCAGTGAGGTTAAGAGGTTGGACTCGATGATCTCTGGGGTCCTTTCCAACCTTAACAATCCTATGATTCTATGATTAAACTGAGGTATGCAAAACAAGGACTCTGCCATTGGAGTCAGTAGGAGCCCAGCAGGCAGAGGGCAGGGAGAGTGCAGAGATGCAGGAGCAGCCTGAGAAGCGCCAGGACTCTCATGCCGTCCTGGGGATTGGAGCTGGTGGGAGCAGAGGAGGGGCCAAATTCAGTCAGCGTTGGGCGTCACGTATAATATGAATTCAGGAGAGACAGAGAGCGCCTAACCTCTGTTTCCTTGTGCCCTTGGGGCCAGCACCATCCCTGGGGCTGATGCGGAGCCTGAACCCCCCCTCTCTTCTCCCCAGCAGCTGCTGTGCCCTTCAGAGGGGCTGGGGCTGTGGGGTGAGTGCCCAGAGCTCTGCAGCACCCTGTGGTGGGCACTGCCATGGGGCCAGCCGAGACTGGGCTGCTGGGCTGGGCTGGGGAGAGGGCAGGGGAGGTGGGGAGAGGTGGGGAGGGGCTGGGCTGGTCTGGGAAGTGCCCGGGAGAGGAAAGCAGCAGTGTAGAGCTAAGCTGTGTGAGTGTGCAGGGTGGGGGCAGCCAGCAGGGTGCTGACAGTGCAGAGTCAGGCATCATGGTGAAGGAAGCAAGGCACCGAAGGTGCAGAAGAGAGGGGCCAGGTCTGTGCCATGTTCCCTGGACACTCTGCGGAAGCTGCCCTGGTAAAACTTTCCCAGATCCATCCCACACACTGGCTATTTCCATCTCTCTTGGGACATCCCATCCTTGAGAAGGGACCTCTGCTGCATGGTCACCCCCATCCTCCTCTGGGGCTCAGTGATACCCAACTCCACCACCAGTGTTCAGAAAAAGGGAAGCAGTTTCCTACTGACACTTATTACACACAAGCCCAATAGCTCTTGCCACAGCTGGTCTCTCAGCCAAGCCCGTTCTCAGGCAGATCCAGCTTGAACAGGTGCTCATGGCCTTGTCACAACAAATACTGAATATCTCCATTGATTGAGATCCCACCAACTGGAGTGGGTTCTTGTTCCTGTGCTTTGTTCTGAATGATTTCTAAGTAACCCCTCTCTCTCAGCCTCTCCTTGTCCATAATGTGCTCCAGGTCCCAGACACCCTTCTGGCCTCTGCAGGACTTGCTCCAGTCTGTCAGGGTCTTTCTTCTGCTGGGAAGCCCCATGCTGCATGCAGCAGTCCTGATGTGGTGCTTCTGTAGTGGGTTAGCCTTTGCCAGTATCCATACACCCACCCAGCTGCTCACTCACTCCCCTGCCTCAGCAGGACAAAGGGAGAAAATAAGATGGAATAACTCCTGGATCAAGATAAAGTAAAGGAAATCAGTTACCGATTGCCATCATGGACAAAGACCCGTTGACTTAGGGAAGATCAAATTCATTTGTTGCCAATTATAAAAAGATTTGGATTGTGAGAAACAATGAGAAAAATATTAAAGACCATTCCCCTCACACTTTCCCTCAGGCTCAAATCACTCCATTGTTCCCAGTTCTTCTACCTACCCCAACACCACCAGGAGCAGGGGGGATGGTGAAGAGGGGGTTAGGAGTCAGTAAAGAACACCTCTGTCACTCCTTCTTCCTCACACTTCTCCCCTGCTCCAGAGTGCGTCCTCTCCATGGGATCCCACCATACTTCTGGTCAAGGCTAGGTGTTGTTCCTTTCTTTCTCTCTTACTTTTCTCCTTTATACTCACAGAATCATGGAAATGCTGAGATTAGAAGGGACCTCTGGAAATCGTCTAGTTCAACCCCCCAGCTGAGGCAGGGTCAGCTAGAGCAGGTTGCTCAGTACCTTGTCTAGCTGAGTTTGGAATATCTCCATGGATGGAGACTCCATAGCCTCTCTTGGCATCTTGTTCCAGTGGTTGACCACCCTCACAGTCAAAAAGTGCTTTCTTGGGTTCAGATGGCATTTCATGTGTTTTTGGCTGTGTCCATCACCCCTTGTTTTGTCACTGGGAACTACTGAGAAGAGTTTGGCTCCCTGGTCTTCATGCCCTCCCGTCAGGTATTTATACACATTAACAAGATCCCTCCGCGCCTTTTCTTCTCCAGACTGAACAGTCCCACATTTCTCAGCATTTCTTTCTATGAAAGATGCTGCAGTCCCTTAAACCAGCTTTATGGCCCTTTGCTGGACTTGCTTTCGTAGGTCAACAACTTTATTGTAGTGAGGAGCCCCGCACTGGACACAGCACTCCAGATGGGGCCTCCCCAGTGCTGAGTGGAGGGCAAGGGTCACCTCCCTCCATCTGCCAGCCATGCTTTTCCTAATGCAGCCCAGGAGGCTGTTGGCCTTTGCCATGGGGGTGCACTGCTGGCTCATGCTCAGCTTGTTGTCCTCCAGGATATCAAGGTCCTTCGCTGCAGAGCTGGTATCTAGCTGGTCAGCTGGTCAGTGTTGCTGGATCACAGTCTGTCCTCCCCCAGGGACTTTCTCAGCAGCACCTTGTCCTTCTTGCAAATCAGCTCCACCTCTGGTACAGGCCCCACAGTGCTGCAGAGTCACCTGGGACAGCAAAGCCCTCTCCTGCCAGGGCTGCACAGCCCAGGCCTCTTTCTCTATGCCCTTGGGGACTGCAGCTTTTGCTCTCGGTGTGGGAACCTCATCCATCATTATGGCACCACCTGCCACCCACTCCAGCGTGCCTCTGCTGGGAAGCCAAGCCTTTCCACACACGGGGTCCCATCTCTGGGCACCAGGTTTCTATGTGACAAGTCTGCCCTTGGCCCTGGTGCCACATCTGAGGTGCTGCAACCCAAATGGGCACCAAGCCCAGAGCCTGGGGCACAGAGAGCGGGAGCCCCCTGTGCCATCACAGAGCTGTGACATCAGTGGAATAAGAGCTGAGGTAGAGAAGTAGAGGTTCCACAGCTTTTCTCATAATGGAGATATAGCGTCTTGAGGAGAGACTGACAGGGGAGATGAGAAGTGGGTTAGCCTTGTGTGATGTGAGGACATCTCATATATGGAGGGTCTCTCTGGGACATGTTACAAGCTAGATGTTGGCTTGTGTGTTGGTCAGCTTCTAAATGGGCCACCCACTCCTCTTCTCTCCTGGGTCTGGTACTCCCAAAAGAGGAAGAGCTGGTCAGGCATGTGAAGACCTGAAGGCTGTAGTGGCCATGAAATTGTGGTCTCCAGATCCTCAGGGACATGGGGAAGGAGAGGAGCAGAGAGCAGACCCTGCACATCAGGGAACAAGAATTTGGCCTACTGAGGGCACTGGCAGGTGGGATCCCATGGGGGCATTGTCAGGGCCCTGAGAGCACCCATAGACCTTCACAGCCCTGACCAGCATTACCTGTGGCTTCCACCCCCACCTCTGTCCATGGGCCCTGGAGACCATTTATGCCCACTTTCACCCAGCTTGATCTGTACTGTAGGTGTACGGGTCTCCAGACACAGCCAGAGACACAGCCTTG
Source organism: Nipponia nippon (assembly GCF_047370975.1). Classification (NCBI taxonomy): domain Eukaryota; kingdom Metazoa; phylum Chordata; class Aves; order Pelecaniformes; family Threskiornithidae; genus Nipponia; species Nipponia nippon. The sequence continues at coordinate 454,698 of NW_028262381.1, read as the reverse complement.
CCTGTCCATGAACCTTGTTGAGTCAGACTTGCACACTTCCCAGCTTGATTCTTTATGGGGCGTACAAGGGAATGACAGCATGGCCCTCCAAGTGCCAGACCCCGGCTAATTCACAGAGGCCTACACTCTTTTTGCTGCCTTTCCTCCCATCACTTGGTCAGGCTTTGGGAGGAGAGGAAGGCAAAGCAGGTGAGGTTTTTGGGTGCCAATGACTGAAATGGGGGAGCAGATCCCTCACACGTGAAGTGATCTAAAGGCTAGGCTAGTTGAAAACTGTAATCTTCAGCTCCTTTCTTGGAGGCCTGAAATCTTCTACAGGAACCTGGAACTCTGAAGTTCCCTCAAAATCCCTCTCTTTTAGCAATGAAGTTGATAGTACCCAAGCCTCTTGGTTTCGGCTGAGACAGAGTTAATTTTCTTCCTAGTAGGTGGCACAGTGCTGTGGTTTGGATTTAGGATGAGAATAATGCTGCGAGAACACTGATGGTTTACTTAAGTAGTATTTCTCTTAGTCAAGGAGTTTTCAGCTTCCCATGCTCTGCCAGCTGCACAAGAAGCTGGGAGGGAGCACAGCCAGGGGGCTGACCCAACCTGGCCAAAAGCCTGTTCCATACCATATGACGTCATGCTCAGTAAATAAACTGGAGGAAATCTGCTGGGGGGCAGCGATTGCTGCTCGGGGATGGGCTGGGCATCAGTCAGCGGGTGGTGAGCAATTGCATTGTCCATCACTTGTTTTGCATGTTTTCTTGTTGTTGTTGTTGTTGTTGTTATTATCATCATTATTTTATCTTCCTCTGCTCTCCTATTAAACTGTCTTTGTCTCATCCCACAGTTTTGTTTTGTTTTGTTTTTCCCAATTCTCTCCCCTATCCCACTGCGGGCAGGGGAGCGAGCAAACGTCTGCATGGTGTTCAGCTGCCTGCCCAGTTAAACCACAACAGCCCTTCTTCTGAACCGCTTTAGGTATGTACTTTTGGATTGGGTATCATGCCATATATTGCAAATACTGATTTAATTGGCATTGCCCAAAGTGGCTACCATGGATGCAGACTGCTCCACTGCAGGTATTTCTATTTAGGCAGATTAGTGCTGTTGTTGTTGTTGTTATTTTTGTTGCAGATACTGGTATTGTTGGGGAAATCACACAAACACTTGAAGGGTAATGGAAGGATTGCCATCTTCGTGGCCCTCCAGTGAAGCGGCTCCTCTTTGCCCATGTCTCACTGTCATTGCACAGGCTCTAAACCTGGGCAAGGATTCTGGATGTGGTGTGAAAAGTGCCGAGCAGAGGGGGAGAATCACTTCTCCTGCCTGTGGCCCTGCTCACACAGCCCAGCATCCTCTGCTGGCTCACGTTTTGCCTAAGGGAACTCAAGGACCACCAGAGCCTTCTCCACAGAGCTGCTGCCCAGCCACGCAGCCCCTGGCCTCTGTCACTGCAGCCTGTAACTCCCCTGCTCAGTCCTTGGGCCTTTTTAGAAGATGTATGCAAGAGTTGCCTTTGGCTTTCTCCAGTCATGATGACCTTCCAGAATGTAGCAGAGCAGCCCTGCTATGACCTCGGCCTGGTCTCTCAACAGCCACAGCCTTGGATTCATCCCATCTGGTCCAAGGGACTATTAAGGGCTGACCTTCCCTAAGTAACCCCTGACTTGATCTCCATCCACTGCTGGATTTCACCTGCGGTTCTGCCTCTTAGGCACACGGAACTGGGAGACCTTGCTGGTGAAGACAAAGGCCAAGAGTGCCTCACACCTATCTACACCTACCTAATGCAATTCAGCAGTGGCCACATGTTGTCTTCATTTCTTCTTTAACTGTTCCTGAAATGGTAACATTGTGCCCTTGAACTCCCTTGCAAGTGTCAACTCTAAGGGAGCTCTGGCTTTCCTAAAACCCACCATATTTCTGAATTCCTCCTTTGTTTCAATCCTTGCATCCACCTCTTGTATGCTGCTTTTTTTCTATGGAGCTTCCCCCATGAGTCTGCTGTTTCCCCACGCTTCTCCCTTGAGATCTCTGCTTGTTTTCCTGACTCTTGGTCTGCACACACTCGGACTTGAAAGACACTGTCCTTGCAGACCAGCTGTACTGGGCTCTGCTGTTCTTCTGTGCTGCTCATAGGGGATCCCCCACTTAAAGTCACAAGACCAGGCCAAAGTCTGCTGCTTTAAGGGCTATCATCTGCACTCTTCTGTTCTCCTTCCCCCTGGGAGGTGACACCCCACTATTGCATGGTCACGACAGCCAAGGCTGACACTGGTTTTCACGTCCATGGCCAGCTCTGCCTTCTGTGAGAGTAACAGATGCAGGTGAGTGTCACCATTTTTGGCCAATCTGGCAGCTGTGCTATGAAGTCCTGTGTCCCAAACTGTGTCCCAAACCCCACCAGAAACCTCCAGGTCTGTTTGCATGCTGTTGTGGTCTCTCTCCAGTGAATGCCAGGGTAATGAAAGTCCACAGGGGGACTTCCATGGCTTCTTTGTCTCCCACCACAATGTCACCCATACTAGTCTTCTCTGACACTCACCCGCAAGGGCTCATCCAATTTGTTCATCCCATAGAGGAGCTTCACACATCTAAGCAGCTTCTTCACACTGGGGACACCTCCCTCCTCATCCTTCTGGCCTGTCTCTCCTGATGATCCTGTACCCACCCATCACAGCACCCCAATCATGTCAGCTGTCCCAACACACCTCAGCTGTTACTCCCTCAAAGTGGGATGAAGAGATTGCATGCAGAGCTCCAGCTCCTCCTGCCTGTGCCCCAGGCTGAGGGCGTGGGTGCATGTCTGGGCTGCAGCCCCTCAGCTGTGGCACCTTTGGGCTGAGAGCAGACTTGCAAGAGGGAAACCTGCTGCCAAGTGCCCAAGGCCTCAAGTGTGCAAAGGCTTTGCTTCAGAGCAGAGACATGCTGGAGTGGATAGCAAATGGCAATGTAAAGAAGAAATGAGGTGCCCACAAAAGCGGCAAAACCTGCTCTCTCCAAGGCCAAAGAGAAACGCAGCTGGGCTGTGCAGTCTGAGCAGGAGAGGGGTTTGCAGTCTGTGGTGTCTCTGCAGCCTCTGTGGTGGTGGTGAATCTGATCTCAGGAAGGAAGAGATGATGTTGAGAGTGCCCTTGGGTGTGGACATCCCGTGATGATGGAGAGAAGAACCAGCAGGGTTTGAGAGGGAATGCACACGAGTGGGGACCCTGGTGTGATGTGCTTGGTCTTCATGCACTGCCCAGCACCTGCTGGAGAGAGAAGGGACAGACCTCACGTCAGTGCAGTGGTGGGATGCAGTCATGGGCTCAAAGGCACCAAATCTGTCTGAGATGCCCTGGGGGGTGCCTGTCACACAATGAGTCTGAATGGGGAGGGGGTTCCTGGATAGGCCCTGTGCTGTCCATGTCAGCTGCATGCAGTTGGGCTGGAGCATCCTGGCATCTCACATAGCTCTACAGGCCTGTATTTGGCTACTAAATTAAGATTCAGCTGGCCTGAATTAGGTTAGGCATTTAGAGTGCAAGGGATGGACTTGACAAAACTGCCATTCTACTTGAAGGACATGTAGAAAATACAGCTGATGGAGAAGAGAAAGAGAGAGACTGAGCTCTCCTTATGGCACATGGCTCCATTTGGTCAGCTGAAGACCTCTATAGGCTGCCCTGGACATAAGCAATATCTAGAGGTTCAGTTGTCCTACATGTGGGCATCTGCTGTCATTCCACCTGGCACATTTGATTTCTCACCAGCCTCCAAGAAGTTGCCCCCAGATGCTGCCCTGTCTCTCAGCATTGCTCCATTAGAGCTTGCAGTTACCTGCACATATCCTGGACCACCTCCTGAACCTCAAATGTCACCATGTGTTTGTGTCTGAACAGCTCACTCCTGGCCTCCATCTCCAGTAATTAGCATGGGAGCTGAGACAAGAAGCTCACATGCAGGTGCCTGTTTTGTGCACACCTGAAACTATGCAAGAGGAATCCCAGCTCCTGGGGGTTGTGGTCTGCATGGGAGGGAGCTGAGACCCCTTCAGTAGTGTAAGAGAAACTACACTACAGGAAGTAAGTCTCTATCCCCAGCTGTGGGAGGGAACATCAGTGGTTACTTCAGCCTGTTTTACAGCAGGTTTCCCTGGAGCCCCAGGGACACCTGGAGGGAGCCCAGAGGGGCAGGGAAAGTGCTGCCTTGGTCTGGGCCTCTGCTGCTGAGCTGGGCTGGGCTCCTGGGCTGGAGGGAGCTCCTGGCAAGTGGGCAGCCCTGCAGAGAGACAGCTCTGCCCAGGAGCAGCTCCTCTGCAAAGCACAGCAGGGGGAGCTCAAGGATGCCCTATGGAAAACTGACGCAATGGCCGCTGTTTCATCGAGAATAACCTGCCTTCCCTTCTCATCACATTTCCCAGAGTCTTTCTTAGGCCAGGGGTCTGTCTTCTTCTCTCGCAATAATCCTGCTTCTAGATAATTTTCTGGGCTTATACTACTTGTCTTGAGGCTTGATCTTATTGTGTCTGAATGTTGCACAACACTGTGTGCTATGTGGCATGTACAATAGCAGCTCTTCAATAAATCAGAATCTCGCAGGTCCAGTGCCTGAAGGCTGGGCTCTTCCTCCAAAGCTGCTGCCAAGAAAATGTCCAAGGAAGTGTTTTTTTGAAGAGTCTGATCTCTTGTATCCTCAGTGTTTTGGGAGTTAAGCTCATGGTACTATTGTGTTCCACTGGACCAAATGTTCTGGATTTAAAAGCTCTCTTCTTGGTGTCCAGGGGCAGGGGAGATGGTCCATGAGCTCCCATTCTCTCCTCAGGTTTCTTCATGTATGACAGGACTGATGGCATATACGAGACTCCCTGGAAATGAATTTGGAGGGGTGAGGAGAGGAGAGGATGGGGACCCACCATGTGCCCTGGGGTTGAAATGAATGGAGGCTCAGAAGGTGAAAGGCCCTCAGATTTGAACCCCCTCCAAAAGCAAAACATGAAGCTATTGAAGCTGTTGAAGTGTCCAGAGCACAAGTCTTACGAGGAGCAGCTGAGGGAGTAGGGGTTGTTTAGTTTGGAGAAGAGGAGGCTGAGGGGAGACCTTATGGCTCTCTACAACTGCCTGAAAGGAGGTTGTAGTGAGATGGGGCTCGGTCTCTTCTCCCAAGTAACAAGTCATAGGATAAGAGGAAATGGGCTCAAGTTGTGCCAGGGGACATTTAGATTAGGTATTAGGAAAAATGTCTTCCCAGAGAGAGTGGGTAGGCATTGGAACAGACTGCCCAGGGAAGTGGTACAATCACAGTCCCTGGAAGTATTCAAAAATCGTGTGGATGTGGTGCTTAGGGACATGGCTTAGAGGTGGACCAGGCAATGAGGTTAAGAGGTTGGACTCGATGCTCTCTGGGGTCCTTTCCAACCTTAACAATCCTATGATTCTATGATTAAACTGAGGTATGCAAAACAAGGACTCTGCCATTGGAGTCAGTAGGAGCCCAGCAGGCAGAGGGCAGGGAGAGTGCAGAGATGCAGGAGCAGCCTGAGAAGCGCCAGGACTCTCATGCCGTCCTGGGGATTGGAGCTGGTGGGAGCAGAGGAGGGGCCAAATTCAGTCAGCGTTGGGCATCACGTATAATATGAATTCAGGAGAGACAGAGAGCGCCTAACCTCTGTTTCCTTGTGCCCTTGGGGCCAGCACCATCCCTGGGGCTGATGCGGAGCCTGAACCCCCCCTCTCTTCTCCCCAGCAGCTGCTGTGCCCTTCAGAGGGTCTGGGGCTGTGGGGTGAGTGCCCAGAGCTCTGCAGCACCCTGTGGTGGGCACTGCCATGGGGCCAGCCGAGACTGGGCTGCTGGGCTGGGCTGGGGAGAGGGCAGGGGAGGTGGGGAGAGGTGGGGAGGGGCTGGGCTGGTCTGGGAAGTGCCCGGGAGAGGAAAGCAGCAGTGTAGAGCTAAGCTGTGTGAGTGTGCAGGGTGGGGGCAGCCAGCAGGGTGCTGACAGTGCAGAGTCAGGCATCATGGTGAAGGAAGCAAGGCACCGAAGGTGCAGAAGAGAGGGGCCAGGTCTGTGCCATGTTCCCTGGACACTCTGCGGAAGCTGCCCTGGTAAAACTTTCCCAGATCCATCCCACACACTGGCTATTTCCATCTCTCTTGGGACATCCCATCCTTGAGAAGGGACCTCTGCTGCATGGTCACCCCCATCCTCCTCTGGGGCTCAGTGATACCCAACTCCACCACCAGTGTTCAGAAAAAGGGAAGCAGTTTCCTACTGACACTTATTACACACAAGCCCAATAGCTCTTGCCACAGCTGGTCTCTCAGCCAAGCCCGTTCTCAGGCAGATCCAGCTTGAACAGGTGCTCATGGCCTTGTCACAACAAATACTGAATATCTCCATTGATTGAGATCCCACCAACTGGAGTGGGTTCTTGTTCCTGTGCTTTGTTCTGAATGATTTCTAAGTAACCCCTCTCTCTCAGCCTCTCCTTGTCCATAATGTGCTCCAGGTCCCAGACACCCTTCTGGCCTCTGCAGGACTTGCTCCAGTCTGTCAGGGTCTTTCTTCTGCTGGGAAGCCCCATGCTGCATGCAGCAGTCCTGATGTGGTGCTTCTGTAGTGGGTTAGCCTTTGCCAGTATCCATACACCCACCCAGCTGCTCACTCACTCCCCTGCCTCAGCAGGACAAAGGGAGAAAATAAGATGGAATAACTCCTGGATCAAGATAAAGTAAAGGAAATCAGTTACCGATTGCCATCATGGACAAAGACCCGTTGACTTAGGGAAGATCAAATTCATTTGTTGCCAATTATAAAAAGATTTGGATTGTGAGAAACAATGAGAAAAATATTAAAGACCATTCCCCTCACACTTTCCCTCAGGCTCAAATCACTCCATTGTTCCCAGTTCTTCTACCTACCCCAACACCACCAGGAGCAGGGGGGATGGTGAAGAGGGGGTTAGGAGTCAGTAAAGAACACCTCTGTCACTCCTTCTTCCTCACACTTCTCCCCTGCTCCAGAGTGCGTCCTCTCCATGGGATCCCACCATACTTCTGGTCAAGGCTAGGTGTTGTTCCTTTCTTTCTCTCTTACTTTTCTCCTTTATACTCACAGAATCATGGAAATGCTGAGATTAGAAGGGACCTCTGGAAATCGTCTAGTTCAACCCCCAGCTGAGGCAGGGTCAGCTAGAGCAGGTTGCTCAGTACCTTGTCTAGCTGAGTTTGGAATATCTCCATGGATGGAGACTCCATAGCCTCTCTTGGCATCTTGTTCCAGTGGTTGACCACCCTCACAGTCAAAAAGTGCTTTCTTGGGTTCAGATGGCATTTCATGTGTTTTTGGCTGTGTCCATCACCCCTTGTTTTGTCACTGGGAACTACTGAGAAGAGTTTGGCTCCCTGGTCTTCATGCCCTCCCGTCAGGTATTTATACACATTAACAAGATCCCTCCGCGCCTTTTCTTCTCCAGACTGAACAGTCCCACATTTCTCAGCATTTCTTTCTATGAAAGATGCTGCAGTCCCTTAAACCAGCTTTATGGCCCTTTGCTGGACTTGCTTTCGTAGGTCAACAACTTTATTGTAGTGAGGAGCCCCGCACTGGACACAGCACTCCAGATGGGGCCTCCCCAGTGCTGAGTGGAGGGCAAGGGTCACCTCCCTCCATCTGCCAGCCATGCTTTTCCTAATGCAGCCCAGGAGGCTGTTGGCCTTTGCCATGGGGGTGCACTGCTGGCTCATGCTCAGCTTGTTGTCCTCCAGGATATCAAGGTCCTTCGCTGCAGAGCTGGTATCTAGCTGGTCAGCTGGTCAGTGTTGCTGGATCACAGTCTGTCCTCCCCCAGGGACTTTCTCAGCAGCACCTTGTCCTTCTTGCAAATCAGCTCCACCTCTGGCACAGGCCCCACGGTGCTGCAGAGTCACCTGGGACAGCAAAGCCCTCTCCTGCCAGGGCTGCACAGCCCAGGCCTCTTTCTCTCTGCCCTTGGGGACTGCAGCTTTTGCTCTCGGTGTGGGAACCTCATCCACCATTATGGCACCACCTGCCACCCACTCCAGCGTGCCTCTGCTGGGAAGCCAAGCCTTTCCACACACGGGGTCCCATCTCTGGGCACCAGGTTTCTATGTGACAAGTCTGCCCTTGGCCCTGGTGCCACATCTGAGGTGCTGCAACCCAAATGGGCACCAAGCCCAGAGCCTGGGGCACAGAGAGCGGGAGCCCCCTGTGCCATCACAGAGCTGTGACATCAGTGGAATAAGAGCTGAGGTAGAGAAGTAGAGGTTCCACAGCTTTTCTCATAATGGAGATATAGCGTCTTGAGGAGAGACTGACAGGGGAGATGAGAAGTGGGTTAGCCTTGTGTGATGTGAGGACATCTCATATATGGAGGGTCTCTCTGGGACATGTTACAAGCTAGATGTTGGCTTGTGTGTTGGTCAGCTTCTAAATGGGCCACCCACTCCTCTTCTCTCCTGGGTCTGGTACTCCCAAAAGAGGAAGAGCTGGTCAGGCATGTGAAGACCTGAAGGCTGTAGTGGCCATGAAATTGTGGTCTCCAGATCCTCAGGGACATGGGGAAGGAGAGGAGCAGAGAGCAGACCCTGCACATCAGGGAACAAGAATTTGGCCTACTGAGGGCACTGGCAGGTGGGATCCCATGGGGATATTTTCAGGGCCCTGAGAGCACCCATAGACCTTCACAGCCCTGACCAGCATTACCTGTGGCTTCCACCCCCACCTCTGTCCATGGGCCCTGGAGACCATTTATGCCCACTTTCACCCAGCTTGATCTGTACTGTAGGTGTACGGGTCTCCAGACACAGCCAGAGACACAGCCTTGCCTGTCCATGAACCTTGTTGAGTCAGACTTGCACACTTCCCAGCTTGATTCTTTATGGGGCGTACAAGGGAATGACAGCATGGCCCTCCAAGTGCCAGACCCCAGCTAATTCACAGAGGCCTACACTCTTTTTGCTGCCTTTCCTCCCATCACTTGGTCAGGCTTTGGGAGGAGAGGAAGGCAAAGCAGGTGAGGTTTTTGGGTGCCAATGACTGAAATGGGGGAGCAGATCCCTCACACGTGAAGTGATCTAAAGGCTAGGCTAGTTGAAAACTGTAATCTTCAGCTCCTTTCTTGGAGGCCTGAAATCTTCTACAGGAACCTGGAACTCTGAAGTTCCCTCAAAATCCCTCTCTTTTAGCAATGAAGTTGATAGTACCCAAGCCTCTTGGTTTCGGCTGAGACAGAGTTAATTTTCTTCCTAGTAGGTGGCACAGTGCTGTGGTTTGGATTTAGGATGAGAATAATGCTGCAAGCACACTGATGGTTTACTTAAGTAGTATTTCTCTTAGTCAAGGAGTTTTCAGCTTCCCATGCTCTGCCAGCTGCACAAGAAGCTGGGAGGGAGCACAGCCAGGGGGCTGACCCAACCTGGCCAAAAGCCTGTTCCATACCATATGACGTCATGCTCAGTAAATAAACTGGAGGGAATCTGCTGGGGGGCAGCGATTGCTGCTCGGGGATGGGCTGGGCATCAGCCAGCGGGTGGTGAGCAATTGCATTGTGCATCACTTGTTTTGCATGTTTTCTTGTTGTTGTTGTTGTTATTATTATTATTATCATCATTATTTTATCTTCCTCTGCTCTCCTATTAAACTGTCTTTGTCTCGTCCCACAGTTTTGGTTTGTTTTTTCCCAATTCTCTCTCCTATCCCACTGCGGGCAGGGGAGCGAGCAAACGTCTGCATGGTGTTCAGCTGCCTGCCCAGTTAAACCACAACAGCCCTTCTTCTGAACCGCTTTAGGTATGTACTTTTGGATTGGGTATCATGCCATATATTGCAAATACTGATTTAATTGGCATTGCCCAAAGTGGCTACCATGGATGCAGACTGCTCCACTGCAGGTATTTCTATTTAGGCAGATTAGTGCTGTTGTTGTTGTTGTTCTTTTTGTTGCAGATACTGGTATTGTTGGGGAAATCACACAAACACCTGAAGGGTAATGGAAGGATTGCCATCTTCGTGGCCCTCCAGTGAAGCGGCTCCTCTTTGCCCATGTCTCACTGTCATTGCACAGGCTCTAAACCTGGGCAAGGATTCTGGATGTGGTGTGAAAAGTGCCGAGCAGAGGGGGAGAATCACTTCTCCTGCCTGTGGCCCTGCTCACACAGCCCAGCATCCTCTGCTGGCTCACGTTTTGCCTAAGGGAACTCAAGGACCACCAGAGCCTTCTCCACAGAGCTGCTGCCCAGCCACGCAGCCCCTGGCCTCTGTCACTGCAGCCTGTAACTCCCCTGCTCAGTCCTTGGGCCTTTTTAGAAGATGTATGCAAGAGTTGCCTTTGGCTTTCTCCAGTCATGATGACCTTCCAGAATGTAGCAGAGCAGCCCTGCTATGACCTCGGCCTGGTCTCTCAACAGCCACAGCCTTGGATTCATCCCATCTGGTCCAAGGGACTATTAAGGGCTGACCTTCCCTAAGTAACCCCTGACTTGATCTCCATCCACTGCTGGATTTCACCTGCGGTTCTGCCTCTTAGGCACACGGAACTGGGAGACCTTGCTGGTGAAGACAAAGGCCAAGAGTGCCTCACACCTATCTACACCTACCTAACGCAATTCAGCAGTGGCCACATGTTGTCTTCATTTCTTCTTTAACTGTTCCTGAAATGGTAACATTGTGCCCTTGAACTCCCTTGCAAGTGTCAACTCTACGGGAGCTCTGGCTTTCCTAAAACCCACCATATTTCTGAATTCCTCCTTTGTTTCAATCCTTGCATCCACCTCTTGTATGCTGCTTTTTTTCTATGGAGCTTCCCCCATGAGTCTGCTGTTTCCCCACGCTTCTCCCTTGAGATCTCTGCTTGTTTTCCTGACTCTTGGTCTGCACACACTCGGACTTGAAAGACACTGTCCTTGCAGACCAGCTGTACTGGGCTCTGCTGTTCTTCTGTGCTGCTCATAGGGGATCCCCCACTTAAAGTCACAAGACCAGGCCAAAGTCTGCTGCTTTAAGGGCTATCATCTGCACTCTTCTGTTCTCCTTCCCCCTGGGAGGTGACACCCCACTATTGCATGGTCACGACAGCCAAGGCTGACACTGGTTTTCACGTCCATGGCCAGCTCTGCCTTCTGTGAGAGTAACAGATGCAGGTGAGTGTCACCATTTTTGGCCAATCTGGCAGCTGTGCTATGAAGTCCTGTGTCCCAAACTGTGTCCCAAACCCCACCAGAAACCTCCAGGTCTGTTTGCATGCTGTTGTGGTCTCTCTCCAGTGAATGCCAGGGTAATGAAAGTCCACAGGGGGACTTCCATGGGTTCTTTGTCTCCCACCACAATGTCACCCATACTAGTCTTCTCTGACACTCACCCGCAAGGGCTCATCCAATTTGTTCATCCCATAGAGGAGCTTCACACATCTAAGCAGCTTCTTCACACTGGGGACACCTCCCTCCTCATCCTTCTGGCCTGTCTCTCCTGATGATCCTGTACCCACCCATCACAGCACCCCAATCATGTCAGCTGTCCCAACACACCTCAGCTGTTACTCCCTCAAAGTGGGATGAAGAGATTGCATGCAGAGCTCCAGCTCCTCCTGCCTGTGCCCCAGGCTGAGGGCGTGGGTGCATGTCTGGGCTGCAGCCCCTCAGCTGTGGCACCTTTGGGCTGAGAGCAGACTTGCAAGAGGGAAACCTGCTGCCAAGTGCCCAAGGCCTCAAGTGTGCAAAGGCTTTGCTTCAGAGCAGAGACATGCTGGAGTGGATAGCAAATGGCAATGTAAAGAAGAAATGAGGTGCCCACAAAAGCGGCAAAACCTGCTCTCTCCAAGGCCAAAGAGAAACGCAGCTGGGCTGTGCAGTCTGAGCAGGAGAGGGGTTTGCTGTCTGTGGTGTCTCTGCAGCCTCTGTGGTGGTGGTGAATCTGATCTCAGGAAGGAAGAGATGATGTTGAGAGTGCCCTTGGGTGTGGACATCCCGTGATGATGGAGAGAAGAACCAGCAGGGTTTGAGAGGGAATGCACACGAGTGGGGACCCTGGTGTGATGTGCTTGGTCTTCATGCACTGCCCAGCACCTGCTGGAGAGAGAAGGGACAGACCTCACGTCAGTGCAGTGGTGGGATTCAGTCATGGGCTCAAAGGCACCAAATCTGTCTGAGATGCCCTGGGGGGTGCCTGTCACACAATGAGTCTGAATGGGGAGGGGGTTCCTGGATAGGCCCTGTGCTGTCCATGTCAGCTGCATGCAGTTGGGCTGGAGCATCCTGGCATCTCACATAGCTCTACAGGCCTGTATTTGGCTACTAAATTAAGATTCAGCTGGCCTGAATTAGGTTAGGCATTTAGAGTGCAAGGGATGGACTTGACAAAACTGCCATTCTACTTGAAGGACATGTAGAAAATACAGCTGATGGAGAAGAGAAAGAGAGAGACTGAGCTCTCCTTATGGCACATGGCTCCATTTGGTCAGCTGAAGACCTCTATAGGCTGCCCTGGACATAAGCAATATCTAGAGGTTCAGTTGTCCTACATGTGGGCATCTGCTGTCATTCCACCTGGCACATTTGATTTCTCACCAGCCTCCAAGAAGTTGCCCCCAGATGCTGCCCTGTCTCTCAGCATTGCTCCATTAGAGCTTGCAGTTACCTGCACATATCCTGGACCACCTCCTGAACCTCAAATGTCACCATGTGTTTGTGTCTGAACAGCTCACTCCTGGCCTCCATCTCCAGTAATTAGCATGGGAGCTGAGACAAGAAGCTCACATGCAGGTGCCTGTTTTGTGCACACCTGAAACTATGCAAGAGGAATCCCAGCTCCTGGGGGTTGTGGTCTGCATGGGAGGGAGCTGAGACCCCTTCAGTAGTGTAAGAGAAACTACACTACAGGAAGTAAGTCTCTATCCCCAGCTGTGGGAGGGAACATCAGTGGTTACTTCAGCCTGTTTTACAGCAGGTTTCCCTGGAGCCCCAGGGACACCTGGAGGGAGCCCAGAGGGGCAGGGAAAGTGCTGCCTTGGTCTGGGCCTCTGCTGCTGAGCTGGGCTGGGCTCCTGGGCTGGAGGGAGCTCCTGGCAAGTGGGCAGCCCTGCAGAGAGACAGCTCTGCCCAGGAGCAGCTCCTCTGCAAAGCACAGCAGGGGGAGCTCAAGGATGCCCTATGGAAACTGACGCAATGGCCGCTGTTTCATCGAGAATAACCTGCCTTCCCTTCTCATCACATTTCCCAGAGTCTTTCTTAGGCCAGGGGTCTGTCTTCTTCTCTCGCAATAATCCTGCTTCTAGATAATTTTCTGGGCTTATACTACTTGTCTTGAGGCTTGATCTTATTGTGTCTGAATGTTGCACAACACTGTGTGCTATGTGGCATGTACAATAGCAGCTCTTCAATAAATCAGAATCTCGCAGGTCCAGTGCCTGAAGGCTGGGCTCTTCCTCCAAAGCTGCTGCCAAGAAAATGTCCAAGGAAGTGTTTTTTTGAAGAGTCTGATCTCTTGTATCCTCAGTGTTTTGGGAGTTAAGCTCATGGTACTATTGTGTTCCACTGGACCAAATGTTCTGGATTTAAAAGCTCTCTTCTTGGTGTCCAGGGGCAGGGGAGATGGTCCATGAGCTCCCATTCTCTCCTCAGGTTTCTTCATGTATGACAGGACTGATGGCATATACGAGACTCCCTGGAAATGAATTTGGAGGGGTGAGGAGAGGAGAGGATGGGGACCCACCATGTGCCCTGGGGTTGAAATGAATGGAGGCTCAGAAGGTGAAAGGCCCTCAGATTTGAACCCCCTCCAAAAGCAAAACATGAAGCTATTGAAGCTGTTGAAGTGTCTAGAGCACAAGTCTTACGAGGAGCAGCTGAGGGAGTAGGGGTTGTTTAGTTTGGAGAAGAGGAGGCTGAGGGGAGACCTTATGGCTCTCTACAACTGCCTGAAAGGAGGTTGTAGTGAGATGGGGCTCGGTCTCTTCTCCCAAGTAACAAGTCATAGGATAAGAGGAAATGGGCTCAAGTTGTGCCAGGGGACATTTAGATTAGGTATTAGGAAAAATGTCTTCCCAGAGAGAGTGGGTAGGCATTGGAACAGACTGCCCAGGGAAGTGGTACAATCACAGTCCCTGGAAGTATTCAAAAATCGTGTGGATGTGGTGCTTAGGGACATGGCTTAGAGGTGGACCAGGCAATGAGGTTAAGAGGTTGGACTCGATGCTCTCTGGGGTCCTTTCCAACCTTAACAATCCTATGATTCTATGATTAAACTGAGGTATGCAAAACAAGGACTCTGCCATTGGAGTCAGTAGGAGCCCAGCAGGCAGAGGGCAGGGAGAGTGCAGAGATGCAGGAGCAGCCTGAGAAGCGCCAGGACTCTCATGCCGTCCTGGGGATTGGAGCTGGTGGGAGCAGAGGAGGGGCCAAATTCAGTCAGCGTTGGGCATCACGTATAATATGAATTCAGGAGAGACAGAGAGCGCCTAACCTCTGTTTCCTTGTGCCCTTGGGGCCAGCACCATCCCTGGGGCTGATGCGGAGCCTGAACCCCCCCTCTCTTCTCCCCAGCAGCTGCTGTGCCCTTCAGAGGGTCTGGGGCTGTGGGGTGAGTGCCCAGAGCTCTGCAGCACCCTGTGGTGGGCACTGCCATGGGGCCAGCCGAGACTGGGCTGCTTTGCTGCACTGGGCTGGGGAGAGGGCAGGGGAGGTGGGGAGAGGTGGGGAGGGGCTGGGCTGGTCTGGGAAGTGCCCGGGAGAGGAAAGCAGCAGTGTAGAGCTAAGCTGTGTGAGTGTGCAGGGTGGGGGCAGCCAGCAGGGTGCTGACAGTGCAGAGTCAGGCATCATGGTGAAGGAAGCAAGGCACCGAAGGTGCAGAAGAGAGGGGCCAGGTCTGTGCCATGTTCCCTGGACACTCTGCGGAAGCTGCCCTGGTAAAACTTTCCCAGATCCATCCCACACACTGGCTATTTCCATCTCTCTTGGGACATCCCATCCTTGAGAAGGGACCTCTGCTGCATGGTCACCCCCATCCTCCTCTGGGGCTCAGTGATACCCAACTCCACCACCAGTGTTCAGAAAAAGGGAAGCAGTTTCCTACTGACACTTATTACACACAAGCCCAATAGCTCTTGCCACAGCTGGTCTCTCAGCCAAGCCCGTTCTCAGGCAGATCCAGCTTGAACAGGTGCTCATGGCCTTGTCACAACAAATACTGAATATCTCCATTGATTGAGATCCCACCAACTGGAGTGGGTTCTTGTTCCTGTGCTTTGTTCTGAATGATTTCTAAGTAACCCCTCTCTCTCAGCCTCTCCTTGTCCATAATGTGCTCCAGGTCCCAGACACCCTTCTGGCCTCTGCAGGACTTGCTCCAGTCTGTCAGGGTCTTTCTTCTGCTGGGAAGCCCCATGCTGCATGCAGCAGTCCTGATGTGGTGCTTCTGTAGTGGGTTAGCCTTTGCCAGTATCCATACACCCACCCAGCTGCTCACTCACTCCCCTGCCTCAGCAGGACAAAGGGAGAAAATAAGATGGAATAACTCCTGGATCAAGATAAAGTAAAGGAAATCAGTTACCGATTGCCATCATGGACAAAGACCCGTTGACTTAGGGAAGATCAAATTCATTTGTTGCCAATTATAAAAAGATTTGGATTGTGAGAAACAATGAGAAAAATATTAAAGACCATTCCCCTCACACTTTCCCTCAGGCTCAAATCACTCCATTGTTCCCAGTTCTTCTACCTACCCCAACACCACCAGGAGCAGGGGGGATGGTGAAGAGGGGGTTAGGAGTCAGTAAAGAACACCTCTGTCACTCCTTCTTCCTCACACTTCTCCCCTGCTCCAGAGTGCGTCCTCTCCATGGGATCCCACCATACTTCTGGTCAAGGCTAGGTGTTGTTCCTTTCTTTCTCTCTTACTTTTCTCCTTTATACTCACAGAATCATGGAAATGCTGAGATTAGAAGGGACCTCTGGAAATCGTCTAGTTCAACCCCCAGCTGAGGCAGGGTCAGCTAGAGCAGGTTGCTCAGTACCTTGTCTAGCTGAGTTTGGAATATCTCCATGGATGGAGACTCCATAGCCTCTCTTGGCATCTTGTTCCAGTGGTTGACCACCCTCACAGTCAAAAAGTGCTTTCTTGGGTTCAGATGGCATTTCATGTGTTTTTGGCTGTGTCCATCACCCCTTGTTTTGTCACTGGGAACTACTGAGAAGAGTTTGGCTCCCTGGTCTTCATGCCCTCCCGTCAGGTATTTATACACATTAACAAGATCCCTCCGCGCCTTTTCTTCTCCAGACTGAACAGTCCCACATTTCTCAGCATTTCTTTCTATGAAAGATGCTGCAGTCCCTTAAACCAGCTTTATGGCCCTTTGCTGGACTTGCTTTCGTAGGTCAACAACTTTATTGTAGTGAGGAGCCCCGCACTGGACACAGCACTCCAGATGGGGCCTCCCCAGTGCTGAGTGGAGGGCAAGGGTCACCTCCCTCCATCTGCCAGCCATGCTTTTCCTAATGCAGCCCAGGAGGCTGTTGGCCTTTGCCATGGGGGTGCACTGCTGGCTCATGCTCAGCTTGTTGTCCTCCAGGATATCAAGGTCCTTCGCTGCAGAGCTGGTATCTAGCTGGTCAGCTGGTCAGTGTTGCTGGATCACAGTCTGTCCTCCCCCAGGGACTTTCTCAGCAGCACCTTGTCCTTCTTGCAAATCAGCTCCACCTCTGGCACAGGCCCCACGGTGCTGCAGAGTCACCTGGGACAGCAAAGCCCTCTCCTGCCAGGGCTGCACAGCCCAGGCCTCTTTCTCTCTGCCCTTGGGGACTGCAGCTTTTGCTCTCGGTGTGGGAACCTCATCCACCATTATGGCACCACCTGCCACCCACTCCAGCGTGCCTCTGCTGGGAAGCCAAGCCTTTCCACACACGGGGTCCCATCTCTGGGCACCAGGTTTCTATGTGACAAGTCTGCCCTTGGCCCTGGTGCCACATCTGAGGTGCTGCAACCCAAATGGGCACCAAGCCCAGAGCCTGGGGCACAGAGAGCGGGAGCCCCCTGTGCCATCACAGAGCTGTGACATCAGTGGAATAAGAGCTGAGGTAGAGAAGTAGAGGTTCCACAGCTTTTCTCATAATGGAGATATAGCGTCTTGAGGAGAGACTGACAGGGGAGATGAGAAGTGGGTTAGCCTTGTGTGATGTGAGGACATCTCATATATGGAGGGTCTCTCTGGGACATGTTACAAGCTAGATGTTGGCTTGTGTGTTGGTCAGCTTCTAAATGGGCCACCCACTCCTCTTCTCTCCTGGGTCTGGTACTCCCAAAAGAGGAAGAGCTGGTCAGGCATGTGAAGACCTGAAGGCTGTAGTGGCCATGAAATTGTGGTCTCCAGATCCTCAGGGACATGGGGAAGGAGAGGAGCAGAGAGCAGACCCTGCACATCAGGGAACAAGAATTTGGCCTACTGAGGGCACTGGCAGGTGGGATCCCATGGGGATATTTTCAGGGCCCTGAGAGCACCCATAGACCTTCACAGCCCTGACCAGCATTACCTGTGGCTTCCACCCCCACCTCTGTCCATGGGCCCTGGAGACCATTTATGCCCACTTTCACCCAGCTTGATCTGTACTGTAGGTGTACGGGTCTCCAGACACAGCCAGAGACACAGCCTTGCCTGTCCATGAACCTTGTTGAGTCAGACTTGCACACTTCCCAGCTTGATTCTTTATGGGGCGTACAAGGGAATGACAGCATGGCCCTCCAAGTGCCAGACCCCAGCTAATTCACAGAGGCCTACACTCTTTTTGCTGCCTTTCCTCCCATCACTTGGTCAGGCTTTGGGAGGAGAGGAAGGCAAAGCAGGTGAGGTTTTTGGGTGCCAATGACTGAAATGGGGGAGCAGATCCCTCACACGTGAAGTGATCTAAAGGCTAGGCTAGTTGAAAACTGTAATCTTCAGCTCCTTTCTTGGAGGCCTGAAATCTTCTACAGGAACCTGGAACTCTGAAGTTCCCTCAAAATCCCTCTCTTTTAGCAATGAAGTTGATAGTACCCAAGCCTCTTGGTTTCGGCTGAGACAGAGTTAATTTTCTTCCTAGTAGGTGGCACAGTGCTGTGGTTTGGATTTAGGATGAGAATAATGCTGCAAGCACACTGATGGTTTACTTAAGTAGTATTTCTCTTAGTCAAGGAGTTTTCAGCTTCCCATGCTCTGCCAGCTGCACAAGAAGCTGGGAGGGAGCACAGCCAGGGGGCTGACCCAACCTGGCCAAAAGCCTGTTCCATACCATATGACGTCATGCTCAGTAAATAAACTGGAGGGAATCTGCTGGGGGGCAGCGATTGCTGCTCGGGGATGGGCTGGGCATCAGCCAGCGGGTGGTGAGCAATTGCATTGTGCATCACTTGTTTTGCATGTTTTCTTGTTGTTGTTGTTGTTATTATTATTATTATCATCATTATTTTATCTTCCTCTGCTCTCCTATTAAACTGTCTTTGTCTCGTCCCACAGTTTTGGTTTGTTTTTTCCCAATTCTCTCTCCTATCCCACTGCGGGCAGGGGAGCGAGCAAACGTCTGCATGGTGTTCAGCTGCCTGCCCAGTTAAACCACAACAGCCCTTCTTCTGAACCGCTTTAGGTATGTACTTTTGGATTGGGTATCATGCCATATATTGCAAATACTGATTTAATTGGCATTGCCCAAAGTGGCTACCATGGATGCAGACTGCTCCACTGCAGGTATTTCTATTTAGGCAGATTAGTGCTGTTGTTGTTGTTGTTCTTTTTGTTGCAGATACTGGTATTGTTGGGGAAATCACACAAACACCTGAAGGGTAATGGAAGGATTGCCATCTTCGTGGCCCTCCAGTGAAGCGGCTCCTCTTTGCCCATGTCTCACTGTCATTGCACAGGCTCTAAACCTGGGCAAGGATTCTGGATGTGGTGTGAAAAGTGCCGAGGAGAGAGGGGGAATCACTTCTCCTGCCTGTGGCCCTGCTCACACAGCCCAGCATCCTCTGCTGGCTCACGTTTTGCCTAAGGGAACTCAAGGACCACCAGAGCCTTCTCCACAGAGCTGCTGCCCAGCCACGCAGCCCCTGGCCTCTGTCACTGCAGCCTGTAACTCCCCTGCTCAGTCCTTGGGCCTTTTTAGAAGATGTATGCAAGAGTTGCCTTTGGCTTTCTCCAGTCATGATGACCTTCCAGAATGTAGCAGAGCAGCCCTGCTATGACCTCGGCCTGGTCTCTCAACAGCCACAGCCTTGGATTCATCCCATCTGGTCCAAGGGACTATTAAGGGCTGACCTTCCCTAAGTAACCCCTGACTTGATCTCCATCCACTGCTGGATTTCACCTGCGGTTCTGCCTCTTAGGCACACGGAACTGGGAGACCTTGCTGGTGAAGACAAAGGCCAAGAGTGCCTCACACCTATCTACACCTACCTAACGCAATTCAGCAGTGGCCACATGTTGTCTTCATTTCTTCTTTAACTGTTCCTGAAATGGTAACATTGTGCCCTTGAACTCCCTTGCAAGTGTCAACTCTACGGGAGCTCTGGCTTTCCTAAAACCCACCATATTTCTGAATTCCTCCTTTGTTTCAATCCTTGCATCCACCTCTTGTATGCTGCTTTTTTTCTATGGAGCTTCCCCCATGAGTCTGCTGTTTCCCCACGCTTCTCCCTTGAGATCTCTGCTTGTTTTCCTGACTCTTGGTCTGCACACACTCGGACTTGAAAGACACTGTCCTTGCAGACCAGCTGTACTGGGCTCTGCTGTTCTTCTGTGCTGCTCATAGGGGATCCCCCACTTAAAGTCACAAGACCAGGCCAAAGTCTGCTGCTTTAAGGGCTATCATCTGCACTCTTCTGTTCTCCTTCCCCCTGGGAGGTGACACCCCACTATTGCATGGTCACGACAGCCAAGGCTGACACTGGTTTTCACGTCCATGGCCAGCTCTGCCTTCTGTGAGAGTAACAGATGCAGGTGAGTGTCACCATTTTTGGCCAATCTGGCAGCTGTGCTATGAAGTCCTGTGTCCCAAACTGTGTCCCAAACCCCACCAGAAACCTCCAGGTCTGTTTGCATGCTGTTGTGGTCTCTCTCCAGTGAATGCCAGGGTAATGAAAGTCCACAGGGGGACTTCCATGGGTTCTTTGTCTCCCACCACAATGTCACCCATACTAGTCTTCTCTGACACTCACCCGCAAGGGCTCATCCAATTTGTTCATCCCATAGAGGAGCTTCACACATCTAAGCAGCTTCTTCACACTGGGGACACCTCCCTCCTCATCCTTCTGGCCTGTCTCTCCTGATGATCCTGTACCCACCCATCACAGCACCCCAATCATGTCAGCTGTCCCAACACACCTCAGCTGTTACTCCCTCAAAGTGGGATGAAGAGATTGCATGCAGAGCTCCAGCTCCTCCTGCCTGTGCCCCAGGCTGAGGGCGTGGGTGCATGTCTGGGCTGCAGCCCCTCAGCTGTGGCACCTTTGGGCTGAGAGCAGACTTGCAAGAGGGAAACCTGCTGCCAAGTGCCCAAGGCCTCAAGTGTGCAAAGGCTTTGCTTCAGAGCAGAGACATGCTGGAGTGGATAGCAAATGGCAATGTAAAGAAGAAATGAGGTGCCCACAAAAGCGGCAAAACCTGCTCTCTCCAAGGCCAAAGAGAAACGCAGCTGGGCTGTGCAGTCTGAGCAGGAGAGGGGTTTGCTGTCTGTGGTGTCTCTGCAGCCTCTGTGGTGGTGGTGAATCTGATCTCAGGAAGGAAGAGATGATGTTGAGAGTGCCCTTGGGTGTGGACATCCCGTGATGATGGAGAGAAGAACCAGCAGGGTTTGAGAGGGAATGCACACGAGTGGGGACCCTGGTGTGATGTGCTTGGTCTTCATGCACTGCCCAGCACCTGCTGGAGAGAGAAGGGACAGACCTCACGTCAGTGCAGTGGTGGGATTCAGTCATGGGCTCAAAGGCACCAAATCTGTCTGAGATGCCCTGGGGGGTGCCTGTCACACAATGAGTCTGAATGGGGAGGGGGTTCCTGGATAGGCCCTGTGCTGTCCATGTCAGCTGCATGCAGTTGGGCTGGAGCATCCTGGCATCTCACATAGCTCTACAGGCCTGTATTTGGCTACTAAATTAAGATTCAGCTGGCCTGAATTAGGTTAGGCATTTAGAGTGCAAGGGATGGACTTGACAAAACTGCCATTCTACTTGAAGGACATGTAGAAAATACAGCTGATGGAGAAGAGAAAGAGAGAGACTGAGCTCTCCTTATGGCACATGGCTCCATTTGGTCAGCTGAAGACCTCTATAGGCTGCCCTGGACATAAGCAATATCTAGAGGTTCAGTTGTCCTACATGTGGGCATCTGCTGTCATTCCACCTGGCACATTTGATTTCTCACCAGCCTCCAAGAAGTTGCCCCCAGATGCTGCCCTGTCTCTCAGCATTGCTCCATTAGAGCTTGCAGTTACCTGCACATATCCTGGACCACCTCCTGAACCTCAAATGTCACCATGTGTTTGTGTCTGAACAGCTCACTCCTGGCCTCCATCTCCAGTAATTAGCATGGGAGCTGAGACAAGAAGCTCACATGCAGGTGCCTGTTTTGTGCACACCTGAAACTATGCAAGAGGAATCCCAGCTCCTGGGGGTTGTGGTCTGCATGGGAGGGAGCTGAGACCCCTTCAGTAGTGTAAGAGAAACTACACTACAGGAAGTAAGTCTCTATCCCCAGCTGTGGGAGGGAACATCAGTGGTTACTTCAGCCTGTTTTACAGCAGGTTTCCCTGGAGCCCCAGGGACACCTGGAGGGAGCCCAGAGGGGCAGGGAAAGTGCTGCCTTGGTCTGGGCCTCTGCTGCTGAGCTGGGCTGGGCTCCTGGGCTGGAGGGAGCTCCTGGCAAGTGGGCAGCCCTGCAGAGAGACAGCTCTGCCCAGGAGCAGCTCCTCTGCAAAGCACAGCAGGGGAGCTCAAGGATGCCCTATGGAAACTGACGCAATGGCCGCTGTTTCATCGAGAATAACCTGCCTTCCCTTCTCATCACATTTCCCAGAGTCTTTCTTAGGCCAGGGGTCTGTCTTCTTCTCTCGCAATAATCCTGCTTCTAGATAATTTTCTGGGCTTATACTACTTGTCTTGAGGCTTGATCTTATTGTGTCTGAATGTTGCACAACACTGTGTGCTATGTGGCATGTACAATAGCAGCTCTTCAATAAATCAGAATCTCGCAGGTCCAGTGCCTGAAGGCTGGGCTCTTCCTCCAAAGCTGCTGCCAAGAAAATGTCCAAGGAAGTGTTTTTTTGAAGAGTCTGATCTCTTGTATCCTCAGTGTTTTGGGAGTTAAGCTCATGGTACTATTGTGTTCCACTGGACCAAATGTTCTGGATTTAAAAGCTCTCTTCTTGGTGTCCAGGGGCAGGGGAGATGGTCCATGAGCTCCCATTCTCTCCTCAGGTTTCTTCATGTATGACAGGACTGATGGCATATACGAGACTCCCTGGAAATGAATTTGGAGGGGTGAGGAGAGGAGAGGATGGGGACCCACCATGTGCCCTGGGGTTGAAATGAATGGAGGCTCAGAAGGTGAAAGGCCCTCAGATTTGAACCCCCTCCAAAAGCAAAACATGAAGCTATTGAAGCTGTTGAAGTGTCTAGAGCACAAGTCTTACGAGGAGCAGCTGAGGGAGTAGGGGTTGTTTAGTTTGGAGAAGAGGAGGCTGAGGGGAGACCTTATGGCTCTCTACAACTGCCTGAAAGGAGGTTGTAGTGAGATGGGGCTCGGTCTCTTCTCCCAAGTAACAAGTCATAGGATAAGAGGAAATGGGCTCAAGTTGTGCCAGGGGACATTTAGATTAGGTATTAGGAAAAATGTCTTCCCAGAGAGAGTGGGTAGGCATTGGAACAGACTGCCCAGGGAAGTGGTACAATCACAGTCCCTGGAAGTATTCAAAAATCGTGTGGATGTGGTGCTTAGGGACATGGCTTAGAGGTGGACCAGGCAATGAGGTTAAGAGGTTGGACTCGATGCTCTCTGGGGTCCTTTCCAACCTTAACAATCCTATGATTCTATGATTAAACTGAGGTATGCAAAACAAGGACTCTGCCATTGGAGTCAGTAGGAGCCCAGCAGGCAGAGGGCAGGGAGAGTGCAGAGATGCAGGAGCAGCCTGAGAAGCGCCAGGACTCTCATGCCGTCCTGGGGATTGGAGCTGGTGGGAGCAGAGGAGGGGCCAAATTCAGTCAGCGTTGGGCATCACGTATAATATGAATTCAGGAGAGACAGAGAGCGCCTAACCTCTGTTTCCTTGTGCCCTTGGGGCCAGCACCATCCCTGGGGCTGATGCGGAGCCTGAACCCCCCCTCTCTTCTCCCCAGCAGCTGCTGTGCCCTTCAGAGGGTCTGGGGCTGTGGGGTGAGTGCCCAGAGCTCTGCAGCACCCTGTGGTGGGCACTGCCATGGGGCCAGCCGAGACTGGGCTGCTGGGCTGGGCTGGGGAGAGGGCAGGGGAGGTGGGGAGAGGTGGGGAGGGGCTGGGCTGGTCTGGGAAGTGCCCGGGAGAGGAAAGCAGCAGTGTAGAGCTAAGCTGTGTGAGTGTGCAGGGTGGGGGCAGCCAGCAGGGTGCTGACAGTGCAGAGTCAGGCATCATGGTGAAGGAAGCAAGGCACCGAAGGTGCAGAAGAGAGGGGCCAGGTCTGTGCCATGTTCCCTGGACACTCTGCGGAAGCTGCCCTGGTAAAACTTTCCCAGATCCATCCCACACACTGGCTATTTCCATCTCTCTTGGGACATCCCATCCTTGAGAAGGGACCTCTGCTGCATGGTCACCCCCATCCTCCTCTGGGGCTCAGTGATACCCAACTCCACCACCAGTGTTCAGAAAAAGGGAAGCAGTTTCCTACTGACACTTATTACACACAAGCCCAATAGCTCTTGCCACAGCTGGTCTCTCAGCCAAGCCCGTTCTCAGGCAGATCCAGCTTGAACAGGTGCTCATGGCCTTGTCACAACAAATACTGAATATCTCCATTGATTGAGATCCCACCAACTGGAGTGGGTTCTTGTTCCTGTGCTTTGTTCTGAATGATTTCTAAGTAACCCCTCTCTCTCAGCCTCTCCTTGTCCATAATGTGCTCCAGGTCCCAGACACCCTTCTGGCCTCTGCAGGACTTGCTCCAGTCTGTCAGGGTCTTTCTTCTGCTGGGAAGCCCCATGCTGCATGCAGCAGTCCTGATGTGGTGCTTCTGTAGTGGGTTAGCCTTTGCCAGTATCCATACACCCACCCAGCTGCTCACTCACTCCCCTGCCTCAGCAGGACAAAGGGAGAAAATAAGATGGAATAACTCCTGGATCAAGATAAAGTAAAGGAAATCAGTTACCGATTGCCATCATGGACAAAGACCCGTTGACTTAGGGAAGATCAAATTCATTTGTTGCCAATTATAAAAAGATTTGGATTGTGAGAAACAATGAGAAAAATATTAAAGACCATTCCCCTCACACTTTCCCTCAGGCTCAAATCACTCCATTGTTCCCAGTTCTTCTACCTACCCCAACACCACCAGGAGCAGGGGGGATGGTGAAGAGGGGGTTAGGAGTCAGTAAAGAACACCTCTGTCACTCCTTCTTCCTCACACTTCTCCCCTGCTCCAGAGTGCGTCCTCTCCATGGGATCCCACCATACTTCTGGTCAAGGCTAGGTGTTGTTCCTTTCTTTCTCTCTTACTTTTCTCCTTTATACTCACAGAATCATGGAAATGCTGAGATTAGAAGGGACCTCTGGAAATCGTCTAGTTCAACCCCCAGCTGAGGCAGGGTCAGCTAGAGCAGGTTGCTCAGTACCTTGTCTAGCTGAGTTTGGAATATCTCCATGGATGGAGACTCCATAGCCTCTCTTGGCATCTTGTTCCAGTGGTTGACCACCCTCACAGTCAAAAAGTGCTTTCTTGGGTTCAGATGGCATTTCATGTGTTTTTGGCTGTGTCCATCACCCCTTGTTTTGTCACTGGGAACTACTGAGAAGAGTTTGGCTCCCTGGTCTTCATGCCCTCCCGTCAGGTATTTATACACATTAACAAGATCCCTCCGCGCCTTTTCTTCTCCAGACTGAACAGTCCCACATTTCTCAGCATTTCTTTCTATGAAAGATGCTGCAGTCCCTTAAACCAGCTTTATGGCCCTTTGCTGGACTTGCTTTCGTAGGTCAACAACTTTATTGTAGTGAGGAGCCCCGCACTGGACACAGCACTCCAGATGGGGCCTCCCCAGTGCTGAGTGGAGGGCAAGGGTCACCTCCCTCCATCTGCCAGCCATGCTTTTCCTAATGCAGCCCAGGAGGCTGTTGGCCTTTGCCATGGGGGTGCACTGCTGGCTCATGCTCAGCTTGTTGTCCTCCAGGATATCAAGGTCCTTCGCTGCAGAGCTGGTATCTAGCTGGTCAGCTGGTCAGTGTTGCTGGATCACAGTCTGTCCTCCCCCAGGGACTTTCTCAGCAGCACCTTGTCCTTCTTGCAAATCAGCTCCACCTCTGGCACAGGCCCCACGGTGCTGCAGAGTCACCTGGGACAGCAAAGCCCTCTCCTGCCAGGGCTGCACAGCCCAGGCCTCTTTCTCTCTGCCCTTGGGGACTGCAGCTTTTGCTCTCGGTGTGGGAACCTCATCCACCATTATGGCACCACCTGCCACCCACTCCAGCGTGCCTCTGCTGGGAAGCCAAGCCTTTCCACACACGGGGTCCCATCTCTGGGCACCAGGTTTCTATGTGACAAGTCTGCCCTTGGCCCTGGTGCCACATCTGAGGTGCTGCAACCCAAATGGGCACCAAGCCCAGAGCCTGGGGCACAGAGAGCGGGAGCCCCCTGTGCCATCACAGAGCTGTGACATCAGTGGAATAAGAGCTGAGGTAGAGAAGTAGAGGTTCCACAGCTTTTCTCATAATGGAGATATAGCGTCTTGAGGAGAGACTGACAGGGGAGATGAGAAGTGGGTTAGCCTTGTGTGATGTGAGGACATCTCATATATGGAGGGTCTCTCTGGGACATGTTACAAGCTAGATGTTGGCTTGTGTGTTGGTCAGCTTCTAAATGGGCCACCCACTCCTCTTCTCTCCTGGGTCTGGTACTCCCAAAAGAGGAAGAGCTGGTCAGGCATGTGAAGACCTGAAGGCTGTAGTGGCCATGAAATTGTGGTCTCCAGATCCTCAGGGACATGGGGAAGGAGAGGAGCAGAGAGCAGACCCTGCACATCAGGGAACAAGAATTTGGCCTACTGAGGGCACTGGCAGGTGGGATCCCATGGGGATATTTTCAGGGCCCTGAGAGCACCCATAGACCTTCACAGCCCTGACCAGCATTACCTGTGGCTTCCACCCCCACCTCTGTTCATGGGCCCTGGAGACCATTTATGCCCACTTTCACCCAGCTTGATCTGTACTGTAGGTGTACGGGTCTCCAGACACAGCCAGAGACACAGCCTTGCCTGTCCATGAACCTTGTTGAGTCAGACTTGCACACTTCCCAGCTTGATTCTTTATGGGGCGTACAAGGGAATGACAGCATGGCCCTCCAAGTGCCAGACCCCAGCTAATTCACAGAGGCCTACACTCTTTTTGCTGCCTTTCCTCCCATCACTTGGTCAGGCTTTGGGAGGAGAGGAAGGCAAAGCAGGTGAGGTTTTTGGGTGCCAATGACTGAAATGGGGGAGCAGATCCCTCACACGTGAAGTGATCTAAAGGCTAGGCTAGTTGAAAACTGTAATCTTCAGCTCCTTTCTTGGAGGCCTGAAATCTTCTACAGGAACCTGGAACTCTGAAGTTCCCTCAAAATCCCTCTCTTTTAGCAATGAAGTTGATAGTACCCAAGCCTCTTGGTTTCGGCTGAGACAGAGTTAATTTTCTTCCTAGTAGGTGGCACAGTGCTGTGGTTTGGATTTAGGATGAGAATAATGCTGCGAGCACACTGATGGTTTACTTAAGTAGTATTTCTCTTAGTCAAGGAGTTTTCAGCTTCCCATGCTCTGCCAGCTGCACAAGAAGCTGGGAGGGAGCACAGCCAGGGGGGCTGACCCAACCTGGCCAAAAGCCTGTTCCATACCATATGACGTCATGCTCAGTAAATAAACTGGAGGGAATCTGCTGGGGGGCAGCGATTGCTGCTCGGGGATGGGCTGGGCATCAGCCAGCGGGTGGTGAGCAATTGCATTGTGCATCACTTGTTTTGCATGTTTTCTTGTTGTTGTTGTTGTTATTATTATTATTATCATCATTATTTTATCTTCCTCTGCTCTCCTATTAAACTGTCTTTGTCTCGTCCCACAGTTTTGGTTTGTTTTTTCCCAATTCTCTCTCCTATCCCACTGCGGGCAGGGGAGCGAGCAAACGTCTGCATGGTGTTCAGCTGCCTGCCCAGTTAAACCACAACAGCCCTTCTTCTGAACCGCTTTAGGTATGTACTTTTGGATTGGGTATCATGCCATATATTGCAAATACTGATTTAATTGGCATTGCCCAAAGTGGCTACCATGGATGCAGACTGCTCCACTGCAGGTATTTCTATTTAGGCAGATTAGTGCTGTTGTTGTTGTTGTTATTTTTGTTGCAGATACTGGTATTGTTGGGGAAATCACACAAACACCTGAAGGGTAATGGAAGGATTGCCATCTTCGTGGCCCTCCAGTGAAGCGGCTCCTCTTTGCCCATGTCTCACTGTCATTGCACAGGCTCTAAACCTGGGCAAGGATTCTGGATGTGGTGTGAAAAGTGCCGAGCAGAGGGGGAGAATCACTTCTCCTGCCTGTGGCCCTGCTCACACAGCCCAGCATCCTCTGCTGGCTCACGTTTTGCCTAAGGGAACTCAAGGACCACCAGAGCCTTCTCCACAGAGCTGCTGCCCAGCCACGCAGCCCCTGGCCTCTGTCACTGCAGCCTGTAACTCCCCTGCTCAGTCCCTGGGCCTTTTTAGAAGATGTATGCAAGAGTTGCCTTTGGCTTTCTCCAGTCATGATGACCTTCCAGAATGTAGCAGAGCAGCCCTGCTATGACCTCGGCCTGGTCTCTCAACAGCCACAGCCTTGGATTCATCCCATCTGGTCCAAGGGACTATTAAGGGCTGACCTTCCCTAAGTAACCCCTGACTTGATCTCCATCCACTGCTGGATTTCACCTGCGGTTCTGCCTCTTAGGCACACGGAACTGGGAGACCTTGCTGGTGAAGACAAAGGCCAAGAGTGCCTCACACCTATCTACACCTACCTAACGCAATTCAGCAGTGGCCACATGTTGTCTTCATTTCTTCTTTAACTGTTCCTGAAATGGTAACATTGTGCCCTTGAACTCCCTTGCAAGTGTCAACTCTACGGGAGCTCTGGCTTTCCTAAAACCCACCATATTTCTGAATTCCTCCTTTGTTTCAATCCTTGCATCCACCTCTTGTATGCTGCTTTTTTCTATGGAGCTTCCCCCATGAGTCTGCTGTTTCCCCACGCTTCTCCCTTGAGATCTCTGCTTGTTTTCCTGACTCTTGGTCTGCACACACTCGGACTTGAAAGACACTGTCCTTGCAGACCAGCTGTACTGGGCTCTGCTGTTCTTCTGTGCTGCTCATAGGGGATCCCCCACTTAAAGTCACAAGACCAGGCCAAAGTCTGCTGCTTTAAGGGCTATCATCTGCACTCTTCTGTTCTCCTTCCCCCTGGGAGGTGACACCCCACTATTGCATGGTCACGACAGCCAAGGCTGACACTGGTTTTCACGTCCATGGCCAGCTCTGCCTTCTGTGAGAGTAACAGATGCAGGTGAGTGTCACCATTTTTGGCCAATCTGGCAGCTGTGCTATGAAGTCCTGTGTCCCAAACTGTGTCCCAAACCCCACCAGAAACCTCCAGGTCTGTTTGCATGCTGTTGTGGTCTCTCTCCAGTGAATGCCAGGGTAATGAAAGTCCACAGGGGGACTTCCATGGGTTCTTTGTCTCCCACCACAATGTCACCCATACTAGTCTTCTCTGACACTCACCCGCAAGGGCTCATCCAATTTGTTCATCCCATAGAGGAGCTTCACACATCTAAGCAGCTTCTTCACACTGGGGACACCTCCCTCCTCATCCTTCTGGCCTGTCTCTCCTGATGATCCTGTACCCACCCATCACAGCACCCCAATCATGTCAGCTGTCCCAACACACCTCAGCTGTTACTCCCTCAAAGTGGGATGAAGAGATTGCATGCAGAGCTCCAGCTCCTCCTGCCTGTGCCCCAGGCTGAGGGCGTGGGTGCATGTCTGGGCTGCAGCCCCTCAGCTGTGGCACCTTTGGGCTGAGAGCAGACTTGCAAGAGGGAAACCTGCTGCCAAGTGCCCAAGGCCTCAAGTGTGCAAAGGCTTTGCTTCAGAGCAGAGACATGCTGGAGTGGATAGCAAATGGCAATGTAAAGAAGAAATGAGGTGCCCACAAAAGCGGCAAAACCTGCTCTCTCCAAGGCCAAAGAGAAACGCAGCTGGGCTGTGCAGTCTGAGCAGGAGAGGGGTTTGCTGTCTGTGGTGTCTCTGCAGCCTCTGTGGTGGTGGTGAATCTGATCTCAGGAAGGAAGAGATGATGTTGAGAGTGCCCTTGGGTGTGGACATCCCGTGATGATGGAGAGAAGAACCAGCAGGGTTTGAGAGGGAATGCACACGAGTGGGGACCCTGGTGTGATGTGCTTGGTCTTCATGCACTGCCCAGCACCTGCTGGAGAGAGAAGGGACAGACCTCACGTCAGTGCAGTGGTGGGATTCAGTCATGGGCTCAAAGGCACCAAATCTGTCTGAGATGCCCTGGGGGGTGCCTGTCACACAATGAGTCTGAATGGGGGGGGGTTCCTGGATAGGCCCTGTGCTGTCCATGTCAGCTGCATGCAGTTGGGCTGGAGCATCCTGGCATCTCACATAGCTCTACAGGCCTGTATTTGGCTACTAAATTAAGATTCAGCTGGCCTGAATTAGGTTAGGCATTTAGAGTGCAAGGGATGGACTTGACAAAACTGCCATTCTACTTGAAGGACATGTAGAAAATACAGCTGATGGAGAAGAGAAAGAGAGAGACTGAGCTCTCCTTATGGCACATGGCTCCATTTGGTCAGCTGAAGACCTCTATAGGCTGCCCTGGACATAAGCAATATCTAGAGGTTCAGTTGTCCTACATGTGGGCATCTGCTGTCATTCCACCTGGCACATTTGATTTCTCACCAGCCTCCAAGAAGTTGCCCCCAGATGCTGCCCTGTCTCTCAGCATTGCTCCATTAGAGCTTGCAGTTACCTGCACATATCCTGGACCACCTCCTGAACCTCAAATGTCACCATGTGTTTGTGTCTGAACAGCTCACTCCTGGCCTCCATCTCCAGTAATTAGCATGGGAGCTGAGACAAGAAGCTCACATGCAGGTGCCTGTTTTGTGCACACCTGAAACTATGCAAGAGGAATCCCAGCTCCTGGGGGTTGTGGTCTGCATGGGAGGGAGCTGAGACCCCTTCAGTAGTGTAAGAGAAACTACACTACAGGAAGTAAGTCTCTATCCCCAGCTGTGGGAGGGAACATCAGTGGTTACTTCAGCCTGTTTTACAGCAGGTTTCCCTGGAGCCCCAGGGACACCTGGAGGGAGCCCAGAGGGGCAGGGAAAGTGCTGCCTTGGTCTGGGCCTCTGCTGCTGAGCTGGGCTGGGCTCCTGGGCTGGAGGGAGCTCCTGGCAAGTGGGCAGCCCTGCAGAGAGACAGCTCTGCCCAGGAGCAGCTCCTCTGCAAAGCACAGCAGGGGGAGCTCAAGGATGCCCTATGGAAACTGACGCAATGGCCGCTGTTTCATCGAGAATAACCTGCCTTCCCTTCTCATCACATTTCCCAGAGTCTTTCTTAGGCCAGGGGTCTGTCTTCTTCTCTCGCAATAATCCTGCTTCTAGATAATTTTCTGGGCTTATACTACTTGTCTTGAGGCTTGATCTTATTGTGTCTGAATGTTGCACAACACTGTGTGCTATGTGGCATGTACAATAGCAGCTCTTCAATAAATCAGAATCTCGCAGGTCCAGTGCCTGAAGGCTGGGCTCTTCCTCCAAAGCTGCTGCCAAGAAAATGTCCAAGGAAGTGTTTTTTTGAAGAGTCTGATCTCTTGTATCCTCAGTGTTTTGGGAGTTAAGCTCATGGTACTATTGTGTTCCACTGGACCAAATGTTCTGGATTTAAAAGCTCTCTTCTTGGTGTCCAGGGGCAGGGGAGATGGTCCATGAGCTCCCATTCTCTCCTCAGGTTTCTTCATGTATGACAGGACTGATGGCATATACGAGACTCCCTGGAAATGAATTTGGAGGGGTGAGGAGAGGAGAGGATGGGGACCCACCATGTGCCCTGGGGTTGAAATGAATGGAGGCTCAGAAGGTGAAAGGCCCTCAGATTTGAACCCCCTCCAAAAGCAAAACATGAAGCTATTGAAGCTGTTGAAGTGTCTAGAGCACAAGTCTTACGAGGAGCAGCTGAGGGAGTAGGGGTTGTTTAGTTTGGAGAAGAGGAGGCTGAGGGGAGACCTTATGGCTCTCTACAACTGCCTGAAAGGAGGTTGTAGTGAGATGGGGCTCGGTCTCTTCTCCCAAGTAACAAGTCATAGGATAAGAGGAAATGGGCTCAAGTTGTGCCAGGGGACATTTAGATTAGGTATTAGGAAAAATGTCTTCCCAGAGAGAGTGGGTAGGCATTGGAACAGACTGCCCAGGGAAGTGGTACAATCACAGTCCCTGGAAGTATTCAAAAATCGTGTGGATGTGGTGCTTAGGGACATGGCTTAGAGGTGGACCAGGCAATGAGGTTAAGAGGTTGGACTCGATGCTCTCTGGGGTCCTTTCCAACCTTAACAATCCTATGATTCTATGATTAAACTGAGGTATGCAAAACAAGGACTCTGCCATTGGAGTCAGTAGGAGCCCAGCAGGCAGAGGGCAGGGAGAGTGCAGAGATGCAGGAGCAGCCTGAGAAGCGCCAGGACTCTCATGCCGTCCTGGGGATTGGAGCTGGTGGGAGCAGAGGAGGGGCCAAATTCAGTCAGCGTTGGGCATCACGTATAATATGAATTCAGGAGAGACAGAGAGCGCCTAACCTCTGTTTCCTTGTGCCCTTGGGGCCAGCACCATCCCTGGGGCTGATGCGGAGCCTGAACCCCCCCTCTCTTCTCCCCAGCAGCTGCTGTGCCCTTCAGAGGGTCTGGGGCTGTGGGGTGAGTGCCCAGAGCTCTGCAGCACCCTGTGGTGGGCACTGCCATGGGGCCAGCCGAGACTGGGCTGCTGGGCTGGGCTGGGGAGAGGGCAGGGGAGGTGGGGAGAGGTGGGGAGGGGCTGGGCTGGTCTGGGAAGTGCCCGGGAGAGGAAAGCAGCAGTGTAGAGCTAAGCTGTGTGAGTGTGCAGGGTGGGGGCAGCCAGCAGGGTGCTGACAGTGCAGAGTCAGGCATCATGGTGAAGGAAGCAAGGCACAGAAGAGAAGCAAGGTGCAGAAGAGAGGGGCCAGGTCTGTGCCATGTTCCCTGGACACTCTGCGGAAGCTGCCCTGGTAAAACTTTCCCAGATCCATCCCACACACTGGCTATTTCCATCTCTCTTGGGACATCCCATCCTTGAGAAGGGACCTCTGCTGCATGGTCACCCCCATCCTCCTCTGGGGCTCAGTGATACCCAACTCCACCACCAGTGTTCAGAAAAAGGGAAGCAGTTTCCTACTGACACTTATTACACACAAGCCCAATAGCTCTTGCCACAGCTGGTCTCTCAGCCAAGCCCGTTCTCAGGCAGATCCAGCTTGAACAGGTGCTCATGGCCTTGTCACAACAAATACTGAATATCTCCATTGATTGAGATCCCACCAACTGGAGTGGGTTCTTGTTCCTGTGCTTTGTTCTGAATGATTTCTAAGTAACCCCTCTCTCTCAGCCTCTCCTTGTCCATAATGTGCTCCAGGTCCCAGACACCCTTCTGGCCTCTGCAGGACTTGCTCCAGTCTGTCAGGGTCTTTCTTCTGCTGGGAAGCCCCATGCTGCATGCAGCAGTCCTGATGTGGTGCTTCTGTAGTGGGTTAGCCTTTGCCAGTATCCATACACCCACCCAGCTGCTCACTCACTCCCCTGCCTCAGCAGGACAAAGGGAGAAAATAAGATGGAATAACTCCTGGATCAAGATAAAGTAAAGGAAATCAGTTACCGATTGCCATCATGGACAAAGACCCGTTGACTTAGGGAAGATCAAATTCATTTGTTGCCAATTATAAAAAGATTTGGATTGTGAGAAACAATGAGAAAAATATTAAAGACCATTCCCCTCACACTTTCCCTCAGGCTCAAATCACTCCATTGTTCCCAGTTCTTCTACCTACCCCAACACCACCAGGAGCAGGGGGGATGGTGAAGAGGGGGTTAGGAGTCAGTAAAGAACACCTCTGTCACTCCTTCTTCCTCACACTTCTCCCCTGCTCCAGAGTGCGTCCTCTCCATGGGATCCCACCATACTTCTGGTCAAGGCTAGGTGTTGTTCCTTTCTTTCTCTCTTACTTTTCTCCTTTATACTCACAGAATCATGGAAATGCTGAGATTAGAAGGGACCTCTGGAAATCGTCTAGTTCAACCCCCAGCTGAGGCAGGGTCAGCTAGAGCAGGTTGCTCAGTACCTTGTCTAGCTGAGTTTGGAATATCTCCATGGATGGAGACTCCATAGCCTCTCTTGGCATCTTGTTCCAGTGGTTGACCACCCTCACAGTCAAAAAGTGCTTTCTTGGGTTCAGATGGCATTTCATGTGTTTTTGGCTGTGTCCATCACCCCTTGTTTTGTCACTGGGAACTACTGAGAAGAGTTTGGCTCCCTGGTCTTCATGCCCTCCCGTCAGGTATTTATACACATTAACAAGATCCCTCCGCGCCTTTTCTTCTCCAGACTGAACAGTCCCACATTTCTCAGCATTTCTTTCTATGAAAGATGCTGCAGTCCCTTAAACCAGCTTTATGGCCCTTTGCTGGACTTGCTTTCGTAGGTCAACAACTTTATTGTAGTGAGGAGCCCCGCACTGGACACAGCACTCCAGATGGGGCCTCCCCAGTGCTGAGTGGAGGGCAAGGGTCACCTCCCTCCATCTGCCAGCCATGCTTTTCCTAATGCAGCCCAGGAGGCTGTTGGCCTTTGCCATGGGGGTGCACTGCTGGCTCATGCTCAGCTTGTTGTCCTCCAGGATATCAAGGTCCTTCGCTGCAGAGCTGGTATCTAGCTGGTCAGCTGGTCAGTGTTGCTGGATCACAGTCTGTCCTCCCCCAGGGACTTTCTCAGCAGCACCTTGTCCTTCTTGCAAATCAGCTCCACCTCTGGCACAGGCCCCACGGTGCTGCAGAGTCACCTGGGACAGCAAAGCCCTCTCCTGCCAGGGCTGCACAGCCCAGGCCTCTTTCTCTCTGCCCTTGGGGACTGCAGCTTTTGCTCTCGGTGTGGGAACCTCATCCACCATTATGGCACCACCTGCCACCCACTCCAGCGTGCCTCTGCTGGGAAGCCAAGCCTTTCCACACACGGGGTCCCATCTCTGGGCACCAGGTTTCTATGTGACAAGTCTGCCCTTGGCCCTGGTGCCACATCTGAGGTGCTGCAACCCAAATGGGCACCAAGCCCAGAGCCTGGGGCACAGAGAGCGGGAGCCCCCTGTGCCATCACAGAGCTGTGACATCAGTGGAATAAGAGCTGAGGTAGAGAAGTAGAGGTTCCACAGCTTTTCTCATAATGGAGATATAGCGTCTTGAGGAGAGACTGACAGGGGAGATGAGAAGTGGGTTAGCCTTGTGTGATGTGAGGACATCTCATATATGGAGGGTCTCTCTGGGACATGTTACAAGCTAGATGTTGGCTTGTGTGTTGGTCAGCTTCTAAATGGGCCACCCACTCCTCTTCTCTCCTGGGTCTGGTACTCCCAAAAGAGGAAGAGCTGGTCAGGCATGTGAAGACCTGAAGGCTGTAGTGGCCATGAAATTGTGGTCTCCAGATCCTCAGGGACATGGGGAAGGAGAGGAGCAGAGAGCAGACCCTGCACATCAGGGAACAAGAATTTGGCCTACTGAGGGCACTGGCAGGTGGGATCCCATGGGGATATTTTCAGGGCCCTGAGAGCACCCATAGACCTTCACAGCCCTGACCAGCATTACCTGTGGCTTCCACCCCCACCTCTGTCCATGGGCCCTGGAGACCATTTATGCCCACTTTCACCCAGCTTGATCTGTACTGTAGGTGTACGGGTCTCCAGACACAGCCAGAGACACAGCCTTGCCTGTCCATGAACCTTGTTGAGTCAGACTTGCACACTTCCCAGCTTGATTCTTTATGGGGCGTACAAGGGAATGACAGCATGGCCCTCCAAGTGCCAGACCCCAGCTAATTCACAGAGGCCTACACTCTTTTTGCTGCCTTTCCTCCCATCACTTGGTCAGGCTTTGGGAGGAGAGGAAGGCAAAGCAGGTGAGGTTTTTGGGTGCCAATGACTGAAATGGGGGAGCAGATCCCTCACACGTGAAGTGATCTAAAGGCTAGGCTAGTTGAAAACTGTAATCTTCAGCTCCTTTCTTGGAGGCCTGAAATCTTCTACAGGAACCTGGAACTCTGAAGTTCCCTCAAAATCCCTCTCTTTTAGCAATGAAGTTGATAGTACCCAAGCCTCTTGGTTTCGGCTGAGACAGAGTTAATTTTCTTCCTAGTAGGTGGCACAGTGCTGTGGTTTGGATTTAGGATGAGAATAATGCTGCAAGCACACTGATGGTTTACTTAAGTAGTATTTCTCTTAGTCAAGGAGTTTTCAGCTTCCCATGCTCTGCCAGCTGCACAAGAAGCTGGGAGGGAGCACAGCCAGGGGGGCTGACCCAACCTGGCCAAAAGCCTGTTCCATACCATATGACGTCATGCTCAGTAAATAAACTGGAGGGAATCTGCTGGGGGGCAGCGATTGCTGCTCGGGGATGGGCTGGGCATCAGCCAGCGGGTGGTGAGCAATTGCATTGTGCATCACTTGTTTTGCATGTTTTCTTGTTGTTGTTGTTGTTATTATTATTATTATCATCATTATTTTATCTTCCTCTGCTCTCCTATTAAACTGTCTTTGTCTCGTCCCACAGTTTTGGTTTGTTTTTTTCCCAATTCTCTCTCCTATCCCACTGCGGGCAGGGGAGCGAGCAAACGTCTGCATGGTGTTCAGCTGCCTGCCCAGTTAAACCACAACAGCCCTTCTTCTGAACCGCTTTAGGTATGTACTTTTGGATTGGGTATCATGCCATATATTGCAAATACTGATTTAATTGGCATTGCCCAAAGTGGCTACCATGGATGCAGACTGCTCCACTGCAGGTATTTCTATTTAGGCAGATTAGTGCTGTTGTTGTTGTTGTTATTTTTGTTGCAGATACTGGTATTGTTGGGGAAATCACACAAACACCTGAAGGGTAATGGAAGGATTGCCATCTTCGTGGCCCTCCAGTGAAGCGGCTCCTCTTTGCCCATGTCTCACTGTCATTGCACAGGCTCTAAACCTGGGCAAGGATTCTGGATGTGGTGTGAAAAGTGCCGAGCAGAGGGGGAGAATCACTTCTCCTGCCTGTGGCCCTGCTCACACAGCCCAGCATCCTCTGCTGGCTCATGTTTTGCCTAAGGGAACTCAAGGACCACCAGAGCCTTCTCCACAGAGCTGCTGCCCAGCCACGCAGCCCCTGGCCTCTGTCACTGCAGCCTGTAACTCCCCTGCTCAGTCCTTGGGCCTTTTTAGAAGATGTATGCAAGAGTTGCCTTTGGCTTTCTCCAGTCATGATGACCTTCCAGAATGTAGCAGAGCAGCCCTGCTATGACCTCGGCCTGGTCTCTCAACAGCCACAGCCTTGGATTCATCCCATCTGGTCCAAGGGACTATTAAGGGCTGACCTTCCCTAAGTAACCCCTGACTTGATCTCCATCCACTGCTGGATTTCACCTGCGGTTCTGCCTCTTAGGCACACGGAACTGGGAGACCTTGCTGGTGAAGACAAAGGCCAAGAGTGCCTCACACCTATCTACACCTACCTAACGCAATTCAGCAGTGGCCACATGTTGTCTTCATTTCTTCTTTAACTGTTCCTGAAATGGTAACATTGTGCCCTTGAACTCCCTTGCAAGTGTCAACTCTACGGGAGCTCTGGCTTTCCTAAAACCCACCATATTTCTGAATTCCTCCTTTGTTTCAATCCTTGCATCCACCTCTTGTATGCTGCTTTTTTCTATGGAGCTTCCCCCATGAGTCTGCTGTTTCCCCACGCTTCTCCCTTGAGATCTCTGCTTGTTTTCCTGACTCTTGGTCTGCACACACTCGGACTTGAAAGACACTGTCCTTGCAGACCAGCTGTACTGGGCTCTGCTGTTCTTCTGTGCTGCTCATAGGGGATCCCCCACTTAAAGTCACAAGACCAGGCCAAAGTCTGCTGCTTTAAGGGCTATCATCTGCACTCTTCTGTTCTCCTTCCCCCTGGGAGGTGACACCCCACTATTGCATGGTCACGACAGCCAAGGCTGACACTGGTTTTCACGTCCATGGCCAGCTCTGCCTTCTGTGAGAGTAACAGATGCAGGTGAGTGTCACCATTTTTGGCCAATCTGGCAGCTGTGCTATGAAGTCCTGTGTCCCAAACTGTGTCCCAAACCCCACCAGAAACCTCCAGGTCTGTTTGCATGCTGTTGTGGTCTCTCTCCAGTGAATGCCAGGGTAATGAAAGTCCACAGGGGGACTTCCATGGGTTCTTTGTCTCCCACCACAATGTCACCCATACTAGTCTTCTCTGACACTCACCCGCAAGGGCTCATCCAATTTGTTCATCCCATAGAGGAGCTTCACACATCTAAGCAGCTTCTTCACACTGGGGACACCTCCCTCCTCATCCTTCTGGCCTGTCTCTCCTGATGATCCTGTACCCACCCATCACAGCACCCCAATCATGTCAGCTGTCCCAACACACCTCAGCTGTTACTCCCTCAAAGTGGGATGAAGAGATTGCATGCAGAGCTCCAGCTCCTCCTGCCTGTGCCCCAGGCTGAGGGCGTGGGTGCATGTCTGGGCTGCAGCCCCTCAGCTGTGGCACCTTTGGGCTGAGAGCAGACTTGCAAGAGGGAAACCTGCTGCCAAGTGCCCAAGGCCTCAAGTGTGCAAAGGCTTTGCTTCAGAGCAGAGACATGCTGGAGTGGATAGCAAATGGCAATGTAAAGAAGAAATGAGGTGCCCACAAAAGCGGCAAAACCTGCTCTCTCCAAGGCCAAAGAGAAACGCAGCTGGGCTGTGCAGTCTGAGCAGGAGAGGGGTTTGCTGTCTGTGGTGTCTCTGCAGCCTCTGTGGTGGTGGTGAATCTGATCTCAGGAAGGAAGAGATGATGTTGAGAGTGCCCTTGGGTGTGGACATCCCGTGATGATGGAGAGAAGAACCAGCAGGGTTTGAGAGGGAATGCACACGAGTGGGGACCCTGGTGTGATGTGCTTGGTCTTCATGCACTGCCCAGCACCTGCTGGAGAGAGAAGGGACAGACCTCACGTCAGTGCAGTGGTGGGATTCAGTCATGGGCTCAAAGGCACCAAATCTGTCTGAGATGCCCTGGGGGGTGCCTGTCACACAATGAGTCTGAATGGGGAGGGGGTTCCTGGATAGGCCCTGTGCTGTCCATGTCAGCTGCATGCAGTTGGGCTGGAGCATCCTGGCATCTCACATAGCTCTACAGGCCTGTATTTGGCTACTAAATTAAGATTCAGCTGGCCTGAATTAGGTTAGGCATTTAGAGTGCAAGGGATGGACTTGACAAAACTGCCATTCTACTTGAAGGACATGTAGAAAATACAGCTGATGGAGAAGAGAAAGAGAGAGACTGAGCTCTCCTTATGGCACATGGCTCCATTTGGTCAGCTGAAGACCTCTATAGGCTGCCCTGGACATAAGCAATATCTAGAGGTTCAGTTGTCCTACATGTGGGCATCTGCTGTCATTCCACCTGGCACATTTGATTTCTCACCAGCCTCCAAGAAGTTGCCCCCAGATGCTGCCCTGTCTCTCAGCATTGCTCCATTAGAGCTTGCAGTTACCTGCACATATCCTGGACCACCTCCTGAACCTCAAATGTCACCATGTGTTTGTGTCTGAACAGCTCACTCCTGGCCTCCATCTCCAGTAATTAGCATGGGAGCTGAGACAAGAAGCTCACATGCAGGTGCCTGTTTTGTGCACACCTGAAACTATGCAAGAGGAATCCCAGCTCCTGGGGGTTGTGGTCTGCATGGGAGGGAGCTGAGACCCCTTCAGTAGTGTAAGAGAAACTACACTACAGGAAGTAAGTCTCTATCCCCAGCTGTGGGAGGGAACATCAGTGGTTACTTCAGCCTGTTTTACAGCAGGTTTCCCTGGAGCCCCAGGGACACCTGGAGGGAGCCCAGAGGGGCAGGGAAAGTGCTGCCTTGGTCTGGGCCTCTGCTGCTGAGCTGGGCTGGGCTCCTGGGCTGGAGGGAGCTCCTGGCAAGTGGGCAGCCCTGCAGAGAGACAGCTCTGCCCAGGAGCAGCTCCTCTGCAAAGCACAGCAGGGGGAGCTCAAGGATGCCCTATGGAAAATGACCCAATGGCCGCTGTTTCATCGAGAATAACCTGCCTTCCCTTCTCATCACATTTCCCAGAGTCTTTCTTAGGCCAGGGGTCTGTCTTCTTCTCTCGCAATAATCCTGCTTCTAGATAATTTTCTGGGCTTATACTACTTGTCTTGAGGCTTGATCTTATTGTGTCTGAATGTTGCACAACACTGTGTGCTATGTGGCATGTACAATAGCAGCTCTTCAATAAATCAGAATCTCGCAGGTCCAGTGCCTGAAGGCTGGGCTCTTCCTCCAAAGCTGCTGCCAAGAAAATGTCCAAGGAAGTGTTTTTTTGAAGAGTCTGATCTCTTGTATCCTCAGTGTTTTGGGAGTTAAGCTCATGGTACTATTGTGTTCCACTGGACCAAATGTTCTGGATTTAAAAGCTCTCTTCTTGGTGTCCAGGGGCAGGGGAGATGGTCCATGAGCTCCCATTCTCTCCTCAGGTTTCTTCATGTATGACAGGACTGATGGCATATACGAGACTCCCTGGAAATGAATTTGGAGGGGTGAGGAGAGGAGAGGATGGGGACCCACCATGTGCCCTGGGGTTGAAATGAATGGAGGCTCAGAAGGTGAAAGGCCCTCAGATTTGAACCCCCTCCAAAAGCAAAACATGAAGCTATTGAAGCTGTTGAAGTGTCTAGAGCACAAGTCTTACGAGGAGCAGCTGAGGGAGTAGGGGTTGTTTAGTTTGGAGAAGAGGAGGCTGAGGGGAGACCTTATGGCTCTCTACAACTGCCTGAAAGGAGGTTGTAGTGAGATGGGGCTCGGTCTCTTCTCCCAAGTAACAAGTCATAGGATAAGAGGAAATGGGCTCAAGTTGTGCCAGGGGACATTTAGATTAGGTATTAGGAAAAATGTCTTCCCAGAGAGAGTGGGTAGGCATTGGAACAGACTGCCCAGGGAAGTGGTACAATCACAGTCCCTGGAAGTATTCAAAAATCGTGTGGATGTGGTGCTTAGGGACATGGCTTAGAGGTGGACCAGGCAATGAGGTTAAGAGGTTGGACTCGATGCTCTCTGGGGTCCTTTCCAACCTTAACAATCCTATGATTCTATGATTAAACTGAGGTATGCAAAACAAGGACTCTGCCATTGGAGTCAGTAGGAGCCCAGCAGGCAGAGGGCAGGGAGAGTGCAGAGATGCAGGAGCAGCCTGAGAAGCGCCAGGACTCTCATGCCGTCCTGGGGATTGGAGCTGGTGGGAGCAGAGGAGGGGCCAAATTCAGTCAGCGTTGGGCATCACGTATAATATGAATTCAGGAGAGACAGAGAGCGCCTAACCTCTGTTTCCTTGTGCCCTTGGGGCCAGCACCATCCCTGGGGCTGATGCGGAGCCTGAACCCCCCCTCTCTTCTCCCCAGCAGCTGCTGTGCCCTTCAGAGGGTCTGGGGCTGTGGGGTGAGTGCCCAGAGCTCTGCAGCACCCTGTGGTGGGCACTGCCATGGGGCCAGCCGAGACTGGGCTGCTGGGCTGGGCTGGGGAGAGGGCAGGGGAGGTGGGGAGAGGTGGGGAGGGGCTGGGCTGGTCTGGGAAGTGCCCGGGAGAGGAAAGCAGCAGTGTAGAGCTAAGCTGTGTGAGTGTGCAGGGTGGGGGCAGCCAGCAGGGTGCTGACAGTGCAGAGTCAGGCATCATGGTGAAGGAAGCAAGGCACCGAAGGTGCAGAAGAGAGGGGCCAGGTCTGTGCCATGTTCCCTGGACACTCTGCGGAAGCTGCCCTGGTAAAACTTTCCCAGATCCATCCCACACACTGGCTATTTCCATCTCTCTTGGGACATCCCATCCTTGAGAAGGGACCTCTGCTGCATGGTCACCCCCATCCTCCTCTGGGGCTCAGTGATACCCAACTCCACCACCAGTGTTCAGAAAAAGGGAAGCAGTTTCCTACTGACACTTATTACACACAAGCCCAATAGCTCTTGCCACAGCTGGTCTCTCAGCCAAGCCCGTTCTCAGGCAGATCCAGCTTGAACAGGTGCTCATGGCCTTGTCACAACAAATACTGAATATCTCCATTGATTGAGATCCCACCAACTGGAGTGGGTTCTTGTTCCTGTGCTTTGTTCTGAATGATTTCTAAGTAACCCCTCTCTCTCAGCCTCTCCTTGTCCATAATGTGCTCCAGGTCCCAGACACCCTTCTGGCCTCTGCAGGACTTGCTCCAGTCTGTCAGGGTCTTTCTTCTGCTGGGAAGCCCCATGCTGCATGCAGCAGTCCTGATGTGGTGCTTCTGTAGTGGGTTAGCCTTTGCCAGTATCCATACACCCACCCAGCTGCTCACTCACTCCCCTGCCTCAGCAGGACAAAGGGAGAAAATAAGATGGAATAACTCCTGGATCAAGATAAAGTAAAGGAAATCAGTTACCGATTGCCATCATGGACAAAGACCCGTTGACTTAGGGAAGATCAAATTCATTTGTTGCCAATTATAAAAAGATTTGGATTGTGAGAAACAATGAGAAAAATATTAAAGACCATTCCCCTCACACTTTCCCTCAGGCTCAAATCACTCCATTGTTCCCAGTTCTTCTACCTACCCCAACACCACCAGGAGCAGGGGG
The DNA here is from genome assembly GCF_047370975.1 of Nipponia nippon. Classification (NCBI taxonomy): domain Eukaryota; kingdom Metazoa; phylum Chordata; class Aves; order Pelecaniformes; family Threskiornithidae; genus Nipponia; species Nipponia nippon. The sequence continues at coordinate 412,544 of NW_028262381.1, read as the reverse complement.
GATGGTGAAGAGGGGGTTAGGAGTCAGTAAAGAACACCTCTGTCACTCCTTCTTCCTCACACTTCTCCCCTGCTCCAGAGTGCGTCCTCTCCATGGGATCCCACCATACTTCTGGTCAAGGCTAGGTGTTGTTCCTTTCTTTCTCTCTTACTTTTCTCCTTTATACTCACAGAATCATGGAAATGCTGAGATTAGAAGGGACCTCTGGAAATCGTCTAGTTCAACCCCCAGCTGAGGCAGGGTCAGCTAGAGCAGGTTGCTCAGTACCTTGTCTAGCTGAGTTTGGAATATCTCCATGGATGGAGACTCCATAGCCTCTCTTGGCATCTTGTTCCAGTGGTTGACCACCCTCACAGTCAAAAAGTGCTTTCTTGGGTTCAGATGGCATTTCATGTGTTTTTGGCTGTGTCCATCACCCCTTGTTTTGTCACTGGGAACTACTGAGAAGAGTTTGGCTCCCTGGTCTTCATGCCCTCCCGTCAGGTATTTATACACATTAACAAGATCCCTCCGCGCCTTTTCTTCTCCAGACTGAACAGTCCCACATTTCTCAGCATTTCTTTCTATGAAAGATGCTGCAGTCCCTTAAACCAGCTTTATGGCCCTTTGCTGGACTTGCTTTCGTAGGTCAACAACTTTATTGTAGTGAGGAGCCCCGCACTGGACACAGCACTCCAGATGGGGCCTCCCCAGTGCTGAGTGGAGGGCAAGGGTCACCTCCCTCCATCTGCCAGCCATGCTTTTCCTAATGCAGCCCAGGAGGCTGTTGGCCTTTGCCATGGGGGTGCACTGCTGGCTCATGCTCAGCTTGTTGTCCTCCAGGATATCAAGGTCCTTCGCTGCAGAGCTGGTATCTAGCTGGTCAGCTGGTCAGTGTTGCTGGATCACAGTCTGTCCTCCCCCAGGGACTTTCTCAGCAGCACCTTGTCCTTCTTGCAAATCAGCTCCACCTCTGGCACAGGCCCCACGGTGCTGCAGAGTCACCTGGGACAGCAAAGCCCTCTCCTGCCAGGGCTGCACAGCCCAGGCCTCTTTCTCTCTGCCCTTGGGGACTGCAGCTTTTGCTCTCGGTGTGGGAACCTCATCCACCATTATGGCACCACCTGCCACCCACTCCAGCGTGCCTCTGCTGGGAAGCCAAGCCTTTCCACACACGGGGTCCCATCTCTGGGCACCAGGTTTCTATGTGACAAGTCTGCCCTTGGCCCTGGTGCCACATCTGAGGTGCTGCAACCCAAATGGGCACCAAGCCCAGAGCCTGGGGCACAGAGAGCAGGAGCCCCCTGTGCCATCACAGAGCTGTGACATCAGTGGAATAAGAGCTGAGGTAGAGAAGTAGAGGTTCCACAGCTTTTCTCATAATGGAGATATAGCGTCTTGAGGAGAGACTGACAGGGGAGATGAGAAGTGGGTTAGCCTTGTGTGATGTGAGGACATCTCATATATGGAGGGTCTCTCTGGGACATGTTACAAGCTAGATGTTGGCTTGTGTGTTGGTCAGCTTCTAAATGGGCCACCCACTCCTCTTCTCTCCTGGGTCTGGTACTCCCAAAAGAGGAAGAGCTGGTCAGGCATGTGAAGACCTGAAGGCTGTAGTGGCCATGAAATTGTGGTCTCCAGATCCTCAGGGACATGGGGAAGGAGAGGAGCAGAGAGCAGACCCTGCACATCAGGGAACAAGAATTTGGCCTACTGAGGGCACTGGCAGGTGGGATCCCATGGGGATATTTTCAGGGCCCTGAGAGCACCCATAGACCTTCACAGCCCTGACCAGCATTACCTGTGGCTTCCACCCCCACCTCTGTCCATGGGCCCTGGAGACCATTTATGCCCACTTTCACCCAGCTTGATCTGTACTGTAGGTGTACGGGTCTCCAGACACAGCCAGAGACACAGCCTTGCCTGTCCATGAACCTTGTTGAGTCAGACTTGCACACTTCCCAGCTTGATTCTTTATGGGGCGTACAAGGGAATGACAGCATGGCCCTCCAAGTGCCAGACCCCAGCTAATTCACAGAGGCCTACACTCTTTTTGCTGCCTTTCCTCCCATCACTTGGTCAGGCTTTGGGAGGAGAGGAAGGCAAAGCAGGTGAGGTTTTTGGGTGCCAATGACTGAAATGGGGGAGCAGATCCCTCACACGTGAAGTGATCTAAAGGCTAGGCTAGTTGAAAACTGTAATCTTCAGCTCCTTTCTTGGAGGCCTGAAATCTTCTACAGGAACCTGGAACTCTGAAGTTCCCTCAAAATCCCTCTCTTTTAGCAATGAAGTTGATAGTACCCAAGCCTCTTGGTTTCGGCTGAGACAGAGTTAATTTTCTTCCTAGTAGGTGGCACAGTGCTGTGGTTTGGATTTAGGATGAGAATAATGCTGCAAGCACACTGATGGTTTACTTAAGTAGTATTTCTCTTAGTCAAGGAGTTTTCAGCTTCCCATGCTCTGCCAGCTGCACAAGAAGCTGGGAGGGAGCACAGCCAGGGGGGCTGACCCAACCTGGCCAAAAGCCTGTTCCATACCATATGACGTCATGCTCAGTAAATAAACTGGAGGGAATCTGCTGGGGGGCAGCGATTGCTGCTCGGGGATGGGCTGGGCATCAGCCAGCGGGTGGTGAGCAATTGCATTGTGCATCACTTGTTTTGCATGTTTTCTTGTTGTTGTTGTTGTTATTATTATTATTATCATCATTATTTTATCTTCCTCTGCTCTCCTATTAAACTGTCTTTGTCTCGTCCCACAGTTTTGGTTTGTTTTTTCCCAATTCTCTCTCCTATCCCACTGCGGGCAGGGGAGCGAGCAAACGTCTGCATGGTGTTCAGCTGCCTGCCCAGTTAAACCACAACAGCCCTTCTTCTGAACCGCTTTAGGTATGTACTTTTGGATTGGGTATCATGCCATATATTGCAAATACTGATTTAATTGGCATTGCCCAAAGTGGCTACCATGGATGCAGACTGCTCCACTGCAGGTATTTCTATTTAGGCAGATTAGTGCTGTTGTTGTTGTTGTTATTTTTGTTGCAGATACTGGTATTGTTGGGGAAATCACACAAACACTTGAAGGGTAATGGAAGGATTGCCATCTTCGTGGCCCTCCAGTGAAGCGGCTCCTCTTTGCCCATGTCTCACTGTCATTGCACAGGCTCTAAACCTGGGCAAGGATTCTGGATGTGGTGTGAAAAGTGCCGAGCAGAGGGGGAGAATCACTTCTCCTGCCTGTGGCCCTGCTCACACAGCCCAGCATCCTCTGCTGGCTCACGTTTTGCCTAAGGGAACTCAAGGACCACCAGAGCCTTCTCCACAGAGCTGCTGCCCAGCCACGCAGCCCCTGGCCTCTGTCACTGCAGCCTGTAACTCCCCTGCTCAGTCCTTGGGCCTTTTTAGAAGATGTATGCAAGAGTTGCCTTTGGCTTTCTCCAGTCATGATGACCTTCCAGAATGTAGCAGAGCAGCCCTGCTATGACCTCGGCCTGGTCTCTCAACAGCCACAGCCTTGGATTCATCCCATCTGGTCCAAGGGACTATTAAGGGCTGACCTTCCCTAAGTAACCCCTGACTTGATCTCCATCCACTGCTGGATTTCACCTGCGGTTCTGCCTCTTAGGCACACGGAACTGGGAGACCTTGCTGGTGAAGACAAAGGCCAAGAGTGCCTCACACCTATCTACACCTACCTAACGCAATTCAGCAGTGGCCACATGTTGTCTTCATTTCTTCTTTAACTGTTCCTGAAATGGTAACATTGTGCCCTTGAACTCCCTTGCAAGTGTCAACTCTACGGGAGCTCTGGCTTTCCTAAAACCCACCATATTTCTGAATTCCTCCTTTGTTTCAATCCTTGCATCCACCTCTTGTATGCTGCTTTTTTCTATGGAGCTTCCCCCATGAGTCTGCTGTTTCCCCACGCTTCTCCCTTGAGATCTCTGCTTGTTTTCCTGACTCTTGGTCTGCACACACTCGGACTTGAAAGACACTGTCCTTGCAGACCAGCTGTACTGGGCTCTGCTGTTCTTCTGTGCTGCTCATAGGGGATCCCCCACTTAAAGTCACAAGACCAGGCCAAAGTCTGCTGCTTTAAGGGCTATCATCTGCACTCTTCTGTTCTCCTTCCCCCTGGGAGGTGACACCCCACTATTGCATGGTCACGACAGCCAAGGCTGACACTGGTTTTCACGTCCATGGCCAGCTCTGCCTTCTGTGAGAGTAACAGATGCAGGTGAGTGTCACCATTTTTGGCCAATCTGGCAGCTGTGCTATGAAGTCCTGTGTCCCAAACTGTGTCCCAAACCCCACCAGAAACCTCCAGGTCTGTTTGCATGCTGTTGTGGTCTCTCTCCAGTGAATGCCAGGGTAATGAAAGTCCACAGGGGGACTTCCATGGGTTCTTTGTCTCCCACCACAATGTCACCCATACTAGTCTTCTCTGACACTCACCCGCAAGGGCTCATCCAATTTGTTCATCCCATAGAGGAGCTTCACACATCTAAGCAGCTTCTTCACACTGGGGACACCTCCCTCCTCATCCTTCTGGCCTGTCTCTCCTGATGATCCTGTACCCACCCATCACAGCACCCCAATCATGTCAGCTGTCCCAACACACCTCAGCTGTTACTCCCTCAAAGTGGGATGAAGAGATTGCATGCAGAGCTCCAGCTCCTCCTGCCTGTGCCCCAGGCTGAGGGCGTGGGTGCATGTCTGGGCTGCAGCCCCTCAGCTGTGGCACCTTTGGGCTGAGAGCAGACTTGCAAGAGGGAAACCTGCTGCCAAGTGCCCAAGGCCTCAAGTGTGCAAAGGCTTTGCTTCAGAGCAGAGACATGCTGGAGTGGATAGCAAATGGCAATGTAAAGAAGAAATGAGGTGCCCACAAAAGCGGCAAAACCTGCTCTCTCCAAGGCCAAAGAGAAACGCAGCTGGGCTGTGCAGTCTGAGCAGGAGAGGGGTTTGCTGTCTGTGGTGTCTCTGCAGCCTCTGTGGTGGTGGTGAATCTGATCTCAGGAAGGAAGAGATGATGTTGAGAGTGCCCTTGGGTGTGGACATCCTGTGATACAGGCAGAATGAAAATCACCAGCCTGATCCATGATTGTAACATGGAGGGGATGGTTAAACGTCGAGTTGAACCAGCAGAGTTTGAGAGGGAATGCACACGAGTGGGGACCCTGGTGTGATGTGCTTGGTCTTCATGCACTGCCCAGCACCTGCTGGAGAGAGAAGGGACAGACCTCACGTCAGTGCAGTGGTGGGATTCAGTCATGGGCTCAAAGGCACCAAATCTGTCTGAGATGCCCTGGGGGGTGCCTGTCACACAATGAGTCTGAATGGGGAGGGGGTTCCTGGATAGGCCCTGTGCTGTCCATGTCAGCTGCATGCAGTTGGGCTGGAGCATCCTGGCATCTCACATAGCTCTACAGGCCTGTATTTGGCTACTAAATTAAGATTCAGCTGGCCTGAATTAGGTTAGGCATTTAGAGTGCAAGGGATGGACTTGACAAAACTGCCATTCTACTTGAAGGACATGTAGAAAATACAGCTGATGGAGAAGAGAAAGAGAGAGACTGAGCTCTCCTTATGGCACATGGCTCCATTTGGTCAGCTGAAGACCTCTATAGGCTGCCCTGGACATAAGCAATATCTAGAGGTTCAGTTGTCCTACATGTGGGCATCTGCTGTCATTCCACCTGGCACATTTGATTTCTCACCAGCCTCCAAGAAGTTGCCCCCAGATGCTGCCCTGTCTCTCAGCATTGCTCCATTAGAGCTTGCAGTTACCTGCACATATCCTGGACCACCTCCTGAACCTCAAATGTCACCATGTGTTTGTGTCTGAACAGCTCACTCCTGGCCTCCATCTCCAGTAATTAGCATGGGAGCTGAGACAAGAAGCTCACATGCAGGTGCCTGTTTTGTGCACACCTGAAACTATGCAAGAGGAATCCCAGCTCCTGGGGGTTGTGGTCTGCATGGGAGGGAGCTGAGACCCCTTCAGTAGTGTAAGAGAAACTACACTACAGGAAGTAAGTCTCTATCCCCAGCTGTGGGAGGGAACATCAGTGGTTACTTCAGCCTGTTTCACAGCAGGTTTCCCTGGAGCCCCAGGGACACCTGGAGGGAGCCCAGAGGGGCAGGGAAAGTGCTGCCTTGGGCTGGGCCTCTGCTGCTGAGCTGGGCTGGGCTCCTGGGCTGGAGGGAGCTCCTGGCAAGTGGGCAGCCCTGCAGAGAGACAGCTCTGCCCAGGAGCAGCTCCTCTGCAAAGCACAGCAGGGGGAGGGCACAGCCTGCAAGTGCAAGGGGATAGGAGAGACGTGCGAGAGATGTTACAGGCACTGTGTAGTGGGAGAATGCTGAGAGTTCACTGGTGGAGAAATCTACACAGTCCTTGACACAGTAAGTCTCTGGCTTCAGGGTGATACACAAGTGTCCTGGAGGGGCCTCCTAGAGCTGGCACATCTTGCTGCAGCTAGGATCGGGCAGGATGGCGCTCAGGGTTTCTTTATTGTGGAGAAGGACATGCTCCAGAGCAGGGCTTCCCTGCAGCACCATAAGGAACAGGGCATGAAAGCTCCCTTCTCCCGGGGATGTCTGCAAGGGTGGGAAGCTGGGTGTGCACTGAGGGGTGCCCAGGGCTGTCCTTCAGAGCAGGGTCCCTGCACCCCAGGGGCTGCGTGCTGGGGCAGGGGCTCTGTCGCCTGCCAGGGTCAGCACTCAGCCTGCCCAGGGAGCTCCCCACAATGCTACAGGGAGAAGCTGTGGGTGGAAGGTGTGCTAGCTGGCAGGGCAGGGTCCTTCTGCAGTGGAGAGGGTGCTGCATGGGTCAGAGCTGCTCACAGCTCCCGATCAGCCCAGGGCATTTGCAGAGGGTCCTTTTGAAGAAGGACATCGAGGCAGTATTTACCTGAAAGCGAAGGAGTCTGTGCTTTGAGTTTTCCACTCTTTGTTGGCTGGGGGGCAGTGGCAGATGGGAATTTACTTCTTCGCTCTGGTGAAGGCACAAAGACCCCAGTTCTCATGAAGACTTCTCTGAGCTGCTCCTGAGCCCTGCACACACAGAGATGTCCCTGGGCAGTGCCCTGCTGCCAGGAGGGGTCTGCAGGGCAGAGCTGAGCATGCAGTGGGCAGGCTGGGGTCTGTGAGCACCAAAAGGGAGGAGATGTGGGGACAGAGAAACATCTGCCGGCAGGGAGAGCTCCAGGCAGCAGAGCCATGGGCAGGGAGTGAGAGGGAGCTGCTGCCAGAAATGCTGTGGGAGGGGGGGTTAATACACCCGCGTGCCATGACCTGCACTGCAGATGCCTTCCCCGGAGCAAGCCCCCGACCTCTTCTGCCACCCAGCAGAGCCTTCACCGCGAAGGCCATGTGGTCCACGGCATGAGTTAGCTCCTTGACAGATGGACCCCTGACGAACCTCCTGAGTACCCATCTGCTTGTCCCTGTACTGCCTCCATGAACAGGAGGATTGGGGAATTTCTCCATTTTTCCTCTCCTCTTCATGTTGCCTTTGTTCCCAGCTAAGGTGGGGGCTCTGGGCAATGCTGGTTGCAGGGCTGAGTGAGCCAACTCTCCATTCAGGTCACAGGATCCTTAGGACATTCAATTATTTCCCGGGGGGGTCCTGCTGGGCTGCAGGCTGCCTTCCAGAAGGGCACAGCTCTCCCATGCCATCTCTGTGTTACCTGGCAGCCCCTCAGTACTAAGGCCATGGAAATGCTGCTGGAAGGCTGTATGCAAGCAGCGGTAATGAGCCCTCTGTGGCCCTGGCTGCGAGGGGAGAGCTGAGATATTCCTCAGGTAGGATGAGACAGTAGGAGCAGTTTGGAGACCTGCACTTGGGAGCTGGATTCACCTGCTCTCACCATTGTCCGCTTTCTTCTCAGGGGAACATCTAGGTATAATTGTCCTCCAGCTCAAAGAAGTGGCAGCCTAGGGCAGCTGAGACCAGGCTGATGGACAGACTGGCTGTCCTCACTCTGCATGAAGGGATAGTCCTTTGGCTTCACAGAACCCACAAGGTTTCTCTTGGAGACAAGCAGAAATGCCAACGATTTCTGCCTTAAAAATACCACTCACTGTGATGGGGCAACTAGAAGCAGATAAACAAAACAAAATCCCCACAGCTCTTCTCTGCAGTTCAGTGAATTGGGAGTGACAATGCTGAAAAGCTCTTTAAGACCACGAGTGGATTAACATCACTCCCAGTTTGTATTTCTCTCTTGTTGTAGGGCAGAACTGACTCCTCCAGAGCCCAGAGCAGAGCCCCCTGCTTTGTGGGGCATCCTCAGCCAGCACCCACCAGTGTTCACAAAAGGGACCAGCCAAAAGTTTTCTGAAAGGGGAGAGGCAATTTGGGGGGTTTCCATAAGAACTGGAATAAGTTTTGCTGTGAGATGTCTACCCTAACTTGTCACTGCCTTTTCCTGCTTGGACAGGTCCCAGTGCCCAGAGGAAGCGAATGTCCAACAGCAGCTCCATCACTCAGTTCCTCCTCCTGGCATTCGCAGACACACAGGGGCTGCAGCTCTTGACCTTCTGCCTCTTTGTGGGCATCTACCTGGCTGCCCTCCTGGGCAACGGCCTCATCATCACTGCTGTAGCCTGCGACCACCGCCTCCACACCCCCATGTACTTCTTCCTCCTCAACCTCTCCCTCCTCGACCTGGCCTCCATCTCCACCACTCTCCCCAAAGCCATGGCCAATGCCCTGTGGGGCACCAGGGCCATCTCCTACTTGGGATGTGCTGCACAGCTCTTTTTCTTTCTCTTCTTGGTTGTAGGGGAGTATTGTCTTCTCACTGTCATGTCTTATGACCGCTACGTGGCCATCTGCAAACCCCTGCACTACGGGACCCTGCTGGGCAGCAGAGCTTGTGTCCACATGGCAGCAGCTGCCTGGGGCACTGGGTTTCTCCATGCTCTCCTGCACACTGCCAATACATTTTCCCTACCCCTCTGCCAAGGCAATGTCCTGGACCAGTTCTTCTGTGAAATCCCCCAGATCCTCAAGCTCTCCTGCTCAGATGCCTACCTCAGGGAAGTGGGGCTTCTTGTGGTTAATGCCTGTTTAGCCTTTGGGTGTTTTGTTTTCCTTGTGGTGTCCTATGTGCAGATCTTCAGGGCCGTGCTGAGGATCCCCTCTGAGCAGGGACAGCACAAAGCCTTCTCCACGTGCCTCCCTCACCTGGCTGTGGTCTCCCTGTTTCTCAGCACTGCCATGTTTGCCTACCTCAAGCCCCCTGACACCTCCTCCCCATTCCTGGATGTGGTGGTGGCAGTCCTGTACTCTGTGGTGCCTCCAGCAGTGAACCCCCTCATCTACAGCATGAGGAACCAGGAGCTCAAGGATGCAGTGTGGAAACTGATGACTGGATTATTTTCAAAAGCATGAAACTGTTTGTCATCTTCTGCAAATCACTTAATGTAATTCGTTACAGGCCCAGCCTGCCTTCTGTAATTTTTTTCGGTGTTGGTTTTGAGTTTTGGGGTTTTTTTGCTTTGTTTTACTTTTGGTAATCTTGTCCACAAAGAAATGTCATGATTTTTGCTATTTCTCATGATGTATATCTATCCAGATTCTGTGTGACCCACAGACTGTGTACATGAGGAGCAGTGCTCTCTGTGTGTTTAATGAAAATAAAGGACCTTCCAGTGACTTGTTACTCTGAGATCCTGCCTCCAAGACTTCTCTGGAGCTGCAGGGGCAGTGCCTGTGTGCAGAGGTGGAGGCAAAAGGAGTCCCGGCACAGCAGCACTGCCAGGGAGCACCAGTGCTTGGTCTTCCCAGAGCTGCTCACTTTCCACTTCAGCGCTGTCCTTCTTAGCTCTTGTGTTGGTGTAAGGCCTGAGTGCTCTTGAAGCTTGGTCACAGTCCTGCTGGGTGGCCGTCCTGTGACTGCAGGCAGGGACAGGCAATGGGCACCTCTGTGACAGAGCTGGCCTCCATAGCAGCATTTCCATCATACAAGGTGATCTCCTCAGGGCAGTGCCTGAAGCTTCGGTCTTCTTTCCAAGTGTCTCTCAAGAACATGCCCAGGAAAATGCCCAGGACAGAAAACACCAGTGAATAGCTAAAATGTGTGAGTGTGCAGGGTGGGGGCAAACAGCAGTGTCCTCGCACCACCAGGCTCCTGGGAGAGCCATGAAGAAGCAGCAGAGCAGGCTCTGATCTATTCCCGTGTGCACTGGACACCCCAGGGAAGCTGCCCCAGGACAATCATCACAGACCTGCCAATAAAAACGACCGCTTCCAGCACTAGCCTCTCAGCCCACCTCCAAGAGGTCCTGTATCCCTCTATGGAGGGACACCAAATGACTTGTTCAGAAGTCCATGTTTGCATTGTAAAGAGGAGGCCTAAGCATCCACATCGTATGCATGTGGTGAGATGAACCTGAGTGAGCACAAACACAGTCATCTGTTCCTGGGGGTGCTGCAAAGGCCTGTGGGACAGCCAGTGTCTTGAGGTCGCTTCACGTTGGGAGTAACATTCCCTGGGAAACCACCTGAATGCAGCACTGGGATGTCCTTCCTTGAACCGAGGTCCCTGTGTCCGTTCCTCATGCTGTGGGGCATCTCAGATGAGTGCAGAGCCGCGCAACACACTGCAGGGCTGAGGTGCCTGCCACCCTCTGGCAGTGGCAACAGGAGGCCAGAAAGACACTGTGACTGCTGCAATGCACTGCCTCTGCGTGTGCAGGGGAAGGACTCGCATCTGAACACCTCTGTGAGTATGCAGAGTGCATGAGGCAAGCTCGAATATGGACACCTCACAGAGCCCCGACACTTCTGAGTGTGACTCCAGGAACAGCCCCCACTGTCCCCATGACGTTTCTCTCACCTGCCTTGGAAAGGCTCATTGCAAATGCCTCTGTCTGCTCTATCACTCTTCCTTGGCTTTCTGGCTTGTGCCTTCAAATGTACAGTATGAAAGAAGCACACCTGCGGAGCATCTCAACCCTGCAGTCAGAAGGGGTTCTGCAAGCACGAGCGACACTGCCCTTTGGAAGGCGGCATTTCTCACCTTTCAGAAGGCACAGAGCCCATCTAGAGAGTATGAATGCACTCAGAGGCACCCTCCTGTTTCACCTCTCTGAACTGCCTTCACAATTTCTTTAAGCAATTAACAAAGAAACAAATGTTTTTCCATGTAGGTATCACCTCTGCTCACAGCAGCGTTAGTACTATTTTTGGCACCTTTTGCAGGTACAGAGTGCTTCCTGCTGGTGGCCACATCCTACAATCAGTGCTGGGCTCTGTGCCACTGGCTTCTCTCTGCAAGGCTCCTGAACTGGAAGGTCTGTCTCAAGTAGGCAGCTGCACCTTGGCTCGGGGTATTTATGCCATCTACAGGAATCATTTCATTCTTGTCCCAGATACAGGTCTGTGGTCCCAGTGGGGTGGACCACCTCTTCCGTGATTTCGCTGGAGCTCTCCTGCAGTGCCACCGTGACATTCATGCTGTGTGCTTTCATAACCTGCTTTTTAGAGCCAGTCCTCCCCTTCCTGTTCACACGGGCATCCTGTGTGGGCGTCAGAGCTGCCAACCTGGAGCAGCTCTCCCGCCCAGCATGGGCAGACAGAAGGTCTTCTCCACCTGCTCCTCTCACCTCACCAGTGCCACTGTTTCCTATGACACCCTCGTCATTGTCTGTGTGATGCCCAGAAGAGCCCTCCTGAGATCATTTGACAAACCCCTTTTTCTACACCATCCTCAGGCCCCTGCTCAATACGTTCATCTTCAGCCTGTGGACCAGAAAGGTTTGGGGGAGGGGGACACTAAGGAAAATGCTCAGAAAAGCTGTCAGCTGCACCTTGGAGTTGTGGGCCTGCAGGAAGGACCTGGGCATTCCTCTGGAAGTGGATACAGAGAGGGCTTTGGGTGTGGGAAGGGGCAGAGAGGTGCTGGTGGAGCTGGCCGGCATTATCATGACACCTCTCTCAAACATCTTGGAAAGGCTAGAGCAATCAGGGAGGTTTCAAGGTCCTCAGAAAAGGCAAATATCAAACCCATCTTCAAGGAGGTCTGGGAGAATCACAGGCTGGTCAGCTTCACCTCAGTCCCTGGGAAGGTGATGGGGCAAGTCCTCCTGCAGCCATCTCCAGGTATTGAAGGCAAAGAAAAAGATTGCTGAACCTATATGGGCGGGGAAATTAGGTGATGTTGCATACCTGGACTTTAACAAGGCCTTAGACATGGTCTGCCGTGATCTCTTTATAGCCAGACTGGTCGTACCTGGACTGAAGAAGTAGGTGATGATGTGAGTGGGAGTTATGCAGGACGATTAGGCCCCGATGTCATCAGTGGTACAGAGTCCTCCTGGCAGCCCGTCACTTTTGGCATTCCTCTGTGACCAGCACTTGGGCCAACACTGCTGAATTATCTTTATTATCTCCCTGTGTGGTGGGATGGAGCGCACCTTCAGCTCCTTTGTAGATGAGGGCAAGCGGAAGGAGAGCCTTTGAAATGCTTCATCTAGGTCACCCTGTGTCCAGCAGAAGAGCTGGATAAGACAATGCTCAGGTCTCTTCCAACATGAGTTATTCTATGGTGCAAGGAATCGTTCCGTTGAAGAGCTCATTGAAGACAGAATAGGCAGAGGAAGGAGAAAAGACAGAGGGGCAGAATTAGAGAGACAAGATAACCCAATATAAATATAGTTCTTCTGAGCAATGTTTGAACCATCGATAAGAACATTTATTTTGATAAGGGGCTGCAGAAGACTATTCACATAGTGACAGAGAGCATCATCAGTTTGCTAGTACATACCCTTGGTGCTGTTTAAAAAAAAAAAAGAAAAATTGAAAAAAATAATGAAAATTAATTTAAAAACCTAGCAATGCTGGAAATGGAGACTTTTTCAGCTCTTCCAAAGAGTTCTTTTCTGCAGAGGTTTCAAGTTTGTCCTAAAATCTACATTCAGGCCTTGCTTCAGTTATCCACACAGAGGTGGTCACTGCCTCCAGGATGCCCTGGGGAAGATGAAGCAGCCGTGTGGGAAATGCATCCCAGGAGATATGGGAGCCCTTCTGGAGCATGAGCTGGGATGCAGGCAGAGTACCTCAGGGGTGGGGGAGGGCATCACCTGCCGCCAGCACTGCTGGGGTGGCTGAGCAGGGACCTCTCCAGCACAGCAGCACATTGTGTCCCCTTGGCTGCTGGCTCTGAAGGCACTTCTGACTGGCCAGCAGTGGGCAGACAGACATGTGGAGGTCTTGAAAGCCCTTACATTACTGTCCCCAACAAGATGAAAGATTTGGGGAGGTCAGGGGTAGCTGGGACTGGAAGATGGGAGATTTGGGGGAGGGAAGAGGGGCTTGGCCAAAAGAAATGAAAGATTTTCAAGAGGTAAGATGAGTTCAGGTAATGTTGATGCCTCTGCAACACTGACTGTGAAAACATTCATGTTAGGCCTTTACCCTATTTCTAACCAGCAACCTTAAGTCCTAACCCTGCCCCTAAATGCTACCCCTCATCCTGCAAGGAATCCACTGCTCTAATCCCTCATCTCAAAGTTTACCTCTAAACCAAAGTCCAAACACAGAACCCCTTACCCCTACTCTTACCCTATTGACCACCCCAATCCCTTGCCCATACCTCTAGCATTAAAATGTTGGTCTTAACCCTAGCCCTCACCCCAGGCCCAAACAAAACCCTCATCCACAAAAGTAGGCCATACCCTAAACACTAACCAGACACGCTCAGCAGAACACCAAACCTACCCCATAAACCTTTGCCTAATCCCTAACCATGCAAGGTGAGCTGTAGTCCCTAAACCCTAACCTCAACACCTAAGCTCCAAAGCCGTTATTTCCCGTGCTCTAATCCCCTCACCTTCAACCCCTCCTAACCCTAACTTAAGCTGTTCACCCCCTTGGGGCAGGAGGGGGATTGTGAGGTCCCAGAACAGTCGCATGGCACTGGAAGAGGAATGTGAGGTGACCTGTATCTGATCAGCTCATAGGCCACAAGGAGGAGATGGGTGGGAATGCTATGGTGAGGTCAGCTGTGCTTCAGGATCTCCTGGGCCAGCAGGAGGCACAAGGCCTTGAAGGTGGCTGTGAGGTCACTTCTGTCTCTGGAGTTGATAGGTAAGTAGCAGGAACATATCTGGCAAAGGGACTGTCAGCCCTTGACTCATGGCTGGGATACGTGCTTTTAGGCTCACATCTGCCAGTGTCTCTGACAGAGCAGCAGAAGGCATGGGGTTGGCAAGTTGATTGTGGGAATCCCTAAGTACCTGGTAGGCCCATGCAGGAAGAGGGCTTGGATAGGGGTTGTCCTGTCCTTTCCACCTGAGTACCCAATGGGACAGCAGTACGCACATGATTTGCTTGTGTCTACTGCACAAGCTGAAAGGCCAGCAGCAGGCACGTGGCTTGGACGATCACGGTGAGGTTACTTCTGTCCAGTCAGCTGGTGCAGCAAGTCTTGCAGATCCCGTCTGTAGAAGGGTTATCCCATTTTGCTTCTGTCATCACTTTCAGTGTTTTCTTAGAAGAAAAAATTCAAGTCATCCTTTCAGTAGAAAGCCCCAAAAGAGGGGGTTCACATGTGAATTCCTTGTTGCAGTTTCAGATAAAAGGAAGGACAAGCAGGTGGCCTAAGCACCGATACCAGGTGGGAGCTTCCTGCAGACTTCTCGTTACAATCAAGTTTATCCTGCAACCCAGCAATATGCTCAGCACAACACGGCCTGAAGGCCAAGCTGTACGCGGAGCACAGCACAGGCCTGGGTCTCCTCAGATTTACCATTACATGGATGACTAACTCCTTGAGTACAGTGGTCTTTTAGTAAGGATCCCTGAACTGCCCGAGGAAGGACAGGAAGAGGACGAGGCATCCTCTAGGCAGCTGGAGGAAGGGACACAAATTTTGGTAGTCACTGGGGATTTTGAAGACCATGGACTTCTGCTAGAAGGCCTTGTTTAGAGGGAAGGTGGAAGGTGATCCCTGATGTGACATGGGGGGATGCTCTCCTGGACTTGTTTTTCACAAGAAGACAAGGCAGGACTGGTGGAAGATGTGGAGGGCAGCTTTGGCTGAATGGTGAGTGAGGTGGTAGGGCAGAAAACCCTGAGGGAAGTCAGCAAGACAAATTGTAGCAGTGCTGAGAAGAGAGGAAGGATCACCTCCACCAACCCTTTGGCAGTGCTCTTCCTAACGCAGCCCAGGATGCCATTGTCTGCCTTTGCTGCAAAGGTGCAAGAAGAAGAGAAGAGAAGAGAAGAGAAGAGAAGAGAAGAGAAGAGAAGAGAAGAGAAGAGAAGAGAAGAGAAGAGCTGAGCTTTGAGGAGACCTAATAACAGCCTTCCCACATCTTCTTGGGTACCAGCAAGAAAATGGAGCCAGGCTCTTCACTGTTGTGCATGATGGGAGGATGAGGGCCACTGGGCATCAGCTGAAACAAGGGAGGAAAATCCTTCTCCCCATCAAGACACTCAAGCACTGAAGCAGATTGCCCAGAGAGCTTGTGTCATCTCCATCCTTGCAGCTTTTCAAGCCCCAAATGAATAAGCTCCTGAGCAACCTGCTCTGAGCCCATCGCTGACCCTGCTGAGAGCAGGAGGTTGGCCTAGAGATCTCTTGAGGTCCCTTCCAGCATGAATGATTCTGTGCTTCCATCCACAACAGATCTTTCCTTTATGATGGGAGGGAAAGCACTCAGGTTCCCAGTGACCATTGAAGTCAGCCAGAAAGAGGCTTGGTCAGATGATCTGTGGCTTTCTTGTCCCACTCCAGGCATTGTTGCCCAGATGCAGGGCTGCTTGGCAGGTACCCCTCCAAGACCCTCATTACTTCCTTTGCTTCAACTTTTCTTTCCTTTTTCCCTCTTTTCCCACTCACAATTTCTTCCCCTTCACCATCCCAGTACCCTCCCATGTAAACAGCACATCTCTGTATTCCCTTTCCTCCCTGGCCCTGCTTTGGCTTCCTGTGTACCCTCGTTTGGTGATTCTGAGCTTGTCATCATGGGAATTCCTGCCTTGGTCAGCAATTCCATTAAACCAGTACCTCCTTCTATTAGCTGTAGTGTCCTGCAATTCCTCATGCTTTTTTCTTGTCAGAGGCACCACTAAGCTGGTGGGCCATCTGTACGTACACAGCAACAGCTGTGCCAACAGAGCTTCACTCCAGAGGCACCTTGAGAAACTCTGGGATCTGGCAACAGAAACCTCAGGAAGTTTTACAAGGAGAAGTTGCCAGGGCTTTTTTGGGGGTAGAATAAGCCCAAACATGAGGGCAGGCTGGGACCTGAACAGCTCCAGAGTGACCCTGAGAAGAAGGGCGTGGGCACTAAGAGGCATGCCATAGGAGCCAGTGGTACCTGCTCACCATGAAGAAAGCCAGCTGCATAGAGGGCTGCCTTGGTTGGAGCATGGGCACCCAGAGAAGGGAGTTATCATCCCCCTTGTCTCAGCACTGGTGTGGCCACATCTGGACTAGTGTGTCTGGGTGTGGGGCTTCCCAGTCTGGAGGAATGGGGAAGGACTGGAGGGGTTCTAGAGGAGATGTGGCAGGATGGGGTTTGGGGCCTGTGTGGAGAGTCTGAGGGACCTGGGCTTCTTTAGCGTGGTGAAGTGGAGTCTCAGGGCATATAGTAGTAGCGTGCAACTGCTTGAAGGGTGGCCTCAGAGATGATGGAGCTTTTCTTGGTAGTGGGAAGAGAAGGAATCCTCCACAAAGAGCAGCTTGGAAGGTTCAGAGTGGATGTGAGAAAAAAGAAATCTCATTCCAAGCGTAGCCTTGTGGTGCAAGAGGTGACCCAGAGGGAGTCTGGATCAGCCCATGGCTTTGTGTTTCAAGGAATGGCCTGTGAGAGTAAAGAGCCATCAGTGAAGGCCTAGAAATGCTGGGGTGAGAGGTAGGTGGGAAAGCAAGAAGGACGTCAGCAGCCTGAAGGGAAAGAGGCGCAGGCATGGGACAGTTGATAGGACCACCCGCAGTAGATCTGGCCAAGGGCTCTATTGAGGCTGAGAGGACCAACAGGACTGGGGTCTTTGTTGTCTTGCTTACAGCAGTCGCCTCTGCCACCAAGGCTGGTGAGATGGAACTTTAATTTGAGGGTCTCGGGATCTGCCTTCCCAGGGCCTGGGGGTCAGGGTTTGGCCTTTCTGCTTCATGAAACAAACCAAAGGGTTGGCTCAGCGTTACAGACACCTGCACAGTGCCTTTGCCTACCTGCAATCATGGCCTCCAATTATCTGCTCTAACAAGTCCCTGGGGAGGCTTTGTCAGTAATGGTCCTCAGTGGGGCCCATTAATACTTCAAGGTACTTTGGGTTTAGCTTCTGACTTGGACTTCTTGAGCAGTTTGTTCAGTCTTCTCTCAGTATCTGAGGTTCATGGAATGAGCCCCAAATGCCCTAACGAGCTCTTTATCTTTCTGTAATTTTCTTCAAGTCTTCAAGACTTGTATCGCTAATTGGAGCTGTTTCATAGTGTAGTTAAGGAGGAAGATTTCAAAGTGCACCTAATACAAATTATTTTTTATTTTAAAAGGAATACCTTAATACTTTTGAGTTTAGAGAAGAGGTTATAGCAGCATTCTCCAGATGATAATGATCCGGAGTGTCCACTCGGGAGGTCTGGACAGGTAGGAGAATGAGTCCCTTGAGGTCTGACACTGTATGGACAGCCTTGCTCCTTCCCTCCCAAAGCTCGACATTTCTGACATTGGCCCCCTGGGACTTGCATCACTGTTCCTTACATCAGACTTCTGCCCTGAAGTCAGCAGCTGGATGCTACAGCTCCATTGCTCCATGTCCCACCTGCTCTCCTTCGAGAACTGGCTGCCCACAGGCACAGAAGAACTTTTCCTATTTGCAAGCAAAGGAAAGTAAAGAATGATCAGGTTTCATAAACAATAAAACACACTCTGTAAGCATATGCTCAGTACAAGCTGTCTCTAATGAGGCTGCCTTTCTACAAGGGATAATCTTATGAGCAATATTTTCTCTAGGTAGATACAAAAAGATAGACATAAACACAATTAAAGTGTTGGCTGAGGAGACAATTAGACTGTTGAAGGAGCAGTAAGCTTTTACTCCCTGAAGCTCAAAGCAGCTGCAGAGGTGAGAGGTATCTGAATGAACAAAGAACAAGGGGAGGAGAAAACGGGAGAAAAATGGCAAGGGCCTTTGCCCAGGCAGTCTGTATCTGCAAAGGTGACTTTAGTCATTGTATCCTGACAGGTGCAAATATATGAAAGATTAGAGAAATTAAGCATGTGATACAGCAGGCAGAAGAGTGGCAATGGAGTTACAGGGGAAGATCGGTATTTCTTTGGATTATCTCTTTTGAAAGGTCATGGGATTGGCAGAGGGCTCATGTAAGAAAAAACAAGCCAATGTTGCACCCATCTTTGCAAAAGGCCAAAAGTGCAACCCAGGGAACCCCAGGCTGCACCAGCTCACATCGGTGAGGAGTGTGCCAGCAGTTGGAGTCCTCTTGGGTGACATTTCTGGGCACCCCAAAGAGAGTAACTGTCAACATGGACTTCCCAAGGGTAAATCATGCCTCGCCAAACTGACAGCCTGCGGTTGAGCATGAGGAGATAAAAAGTGGATATCATTTGCCTCAGCTTCAGCAGAACTCTTGGCATGGTCTCCCTCAATATTCTTCTACCCATGTTAGGCCATAACAGTCTGGATGGACAGACAAAGAGATGGGCAAAACACCAGTTGGATGCGGAGGCTGAGAGCGCAGTGGTGAAAGGGTCACACCCTACCTGGAGGCCAGTGGGACGTACTGGGGCATTGTGGGGCAGCACAGGGGACTCTCCTGAGCCCTATGCAGTTTAACACTGGACCCATGACCCAGAGGAGGCAACTCTCACCACATTTGTCGATGACACTAAATTGGGAAGCCATTCCTGTGCCTTGGGATTCCATTCAGGGGAAACCTGTGTCGCCAATGACTGGAATGCACCTCCCTCAAAAGAGAGAAGCAGCAATATGTTTTATTGAGGCAAAATAATAATTTGGCAGAGTTCAGTGAATACAATGGAAATTAGCAAAGTTTAACAGGGGTTTGCCAAGGTTCAATAAGTTTGATGGGAAGGTTCACTCTATTCATTTCTACATGGAAGAATCATACAAAAGAAAAGTGAGTTGCAGGGAGAGCTCAAAGAAGGCTCACTTGGGCTGTCATATCTATGGGATAATGTAGTCAGATTACATGCCCTAGAGAAGGAATGCAGGAGACTCCTTGTACCCACAACTTTCTCTGTTCCTCGATAAATGAGTCTTGGAAAAGCCACCCATTGTTATCCATGTGTTAATTGCACGACTGGTGTTCCAAGCTCATGTGCATCAATGCTCGCTGTCACTCTGCTCCTTTGTGGGTTTTCAGAGAGCAGACTGAAGCTAGAGGAGTTCACGGCCTGTCTACGGCTCAGGCCTTTTCCTCCTCCGGAGCCTGCACCAGACCACCGCCAGTCTGGTCAAGGGGTCAAGTGCATCCGTCGCACTCCACCCCATGACTACACTCAATCCACTTTATCGACTCATAGAGTGGTACTACAGTTACCTCCTGCCTCTATGTTATAAATACGTGGTGTGTTATAGATCAGCGCTAAGAGTCCAATTATCTGAATTTAAAGTGTTCTAATTAATGTTGGTTATATACAGGTTACAGACAGAATCAGTTGATCGTATATATTTTACCTGCTGGATTGATGTAATTTGTTTCATTTTTTGCCAAACTGTGATCTACAGAATGATTATAAGCAATAAACACAATAAGGTTAAACCCAACAAAACTACAATTGGATGCAGCATCCAATTCAAAATTCCCGTTGCTGTTGGGGACCGTTCAAAAAGAGTTTCCCACCAGTGATGTTTTCCATCTTTCTTCACTCTTTCCAGGGCATGGTGTATCTCCTCTGCATCGTGATGGACCGTAATTAGGGGATTTTTGCCTGTTGCTCCGAATTTGTTTTAGCAATTGACTCAGGTCATCATGTTGCAAGAGTTTTCTCACCAATGTGAGTCATTCCAATGGGGGTAGGCAGTAAAACTTGATATGAGGTATAGTTAGATAGTCGCAATTGGTGGGTTGTGACAGGAGCTGAATAGTTAAAGTCACATCCTATGATTTTGGCAAAATTACAAGCACAGATATTTGAGTGATTGCATATATCTACAGTGGTATTGTCTATAAATACAGAATCACAAAGGGTTCTCATACAAACACATCCATTTCTGATGTATGCAAGTACAGGTCCAGGGGTTTCATCAGGAGGTATTGCAAAATGACAAAGATTTTGTTCAGTGTCAAGGCAAATGTCTCGGGCCTTAATGGTATTACTTTCACAAATAAATCCCTGTTGTTCCCATACAACACAAGCATCAACATCGATAGATTGCCCTTTGTTCCCATTTTGGTGGGCCCATACTTTCTGTTCTAACGGACAGAGGAGGTTCAATTGTGATTTAATCCTAGCGCAGTGATTGGGTATATGGTGTGGACCAAAGCAAATAAAATAAAATAAAATAAAATAAAATAAAATAAAATAAAATAAAATAAAATAGTAGTAGTACTAGTAATAACAATAACAATAACAATAACAATAACAATAACAATAACAATAACAATAACAATAACAATAACAATAACAATAACAATAACAATAACAATAACAATAACAATAATAATATACAGAGCATGTGTTGCATGATGCAATTGCTCCCCACCTGCCAACCGATGCCCATCCTGTCCCTGAGCAGTGGTCCCCCACTCCTGGCCAATTTCCCCAGCTTCTGTACTGAGCATGACATCATATGGTATGGAACAGGCTTTTGGCCAGTCTGGGTCAGCCCCCCTGGCCGTGCCCCCTCCCAGCTTCTTGTGCACCTGGCAGAGCAGGGGAAGCTGAAAAGTCCTTGACTGGTGTAAGCAAAACTTAGCAACAGCTAAAGCATCAGTGTGTTATCGACATTGTTCTCATCCTAAACCCAAACCACAGCACTCTACCAGCTACTAAGAAGAAAATTAACCCTATCCCAGCCAAAACGAGGACACTGGGAAAAAAGAAGTTGGGTAGGGAATGGTCTTCAATGTTTTTATCATAGTTTCTCACTATCCAAATTTATTTTGACAATAAATTGGAACCTGGTAAGTGATCTCTCTGTCTTTATCTTGACCCATGACCATTTTAATCTTATTTTCCCATGTGCCTCTGCCCCATCATTTTGAAGAGGGTGGGTGAGTGAGTAGTTGGGTGGGTGTCTGGCTGCTGGCCAAGGTTAACCCACCACAGGACCGCATCAGGAATGCTGTGTCCAGTATGGGGCTCTCCAGCACAAGAAAGAACCTGAGACACTGGAGTGAGTCCTGCAGAAGCCAGAAGTGTGGTTGGGGCCTGAAGCCCGTTCTGGACAAGGAGAAGCTGAGAGAGCTGGGAATTTTTGAGAAATCCCTCCAAGTCAAACACTGGAGCAAGGACCCAGGCCAGTTGGTGGGATCTCAGTCAATGGAGATTTCAACATTTGCTGAGACAAGGCCATGAGCACCTGAACTAGCTGGAGCTGTTTGAGAAAGGGCTTGGCTGAGAGACCAGCAGTGGCAAGAGCCCTGGGACTTGTGTGTAATAAGTGTCAGTAGGAAACTGCTTCCCTTTTTATTAATAAAGGTGGTGGAGTTGGGTAACCACAGAGCCCCGGAGGAGGACAGAGGTGACCATGAAGCAAAGGTCCCTTCTCAGGATTGAGGTGTATGGCCAGCAAGGGAAATGGCCGGTGTGTGAGAGGATTTCCATGAGACAGCTTCCCTGGGCTGTCCAGGGACCATGGCAGAGACCAAGCCTCTCTTCTGCACCTTCGGTGCCTTGCTTCCTTCACCGTGACGCCTGACTCTGCACTGTGAGCGCCCTGCTGGGTGCCCCCACCCTGCACACTCACACAGCTTAGCTCTCCACTGGTGCTTTCCTCTCCCGGGCACTTCCCAGCCCAGCCCAGCCCCACCCCAGCTCTCCAGAACCTCCCCTGCCCTCTCCCCAGCCCAGCCCAGTCTGGGCTGACCCCACAGCAGCATCCACCACAGGGTGCTGCAGAGCTCTTGAACTCACACCACAGCCACCCCCCTCTGAAGGGCACAGCAGGTCCTGGGGGGTCAGAGAGGGTTCTCAGCCTTCCCCATTAGCCCCAGGGCTGAGGACCAGCCATAGCCTGAGGAGACAGAGGCCACTGTCTCCTATTGTCTCCAAGAGAACCTTATTGCCAACTGACAGAAGCCCGTCTAAGACAGCCCCTCTCCTCCTCAGGCTGCTCCTGCTGCCCCAGTGACAGTGCAGCCTGCCCCAAGTTGGTGCATGCAGAAATCGGTCTCTCTGCCATTTATCCCCCCCTGGAAGCACGGAGTTGCTCCTTTGCTCTTCCATAGGGATGTCCCTGCACCCAGAGTGCCTTATCCCAGGGAACTGTGCCCATGGAGAACCCAAGCACAGCAGCACGACCTCGTGGGAATAATCTCTTCAGCCTCTTCTTGACCTCAGGTTTCGAAGAAGAGCCCAACTTCCAGATATCTGCACTGTGGAAATTCCCTTTTATTACAGAGATGTGACACAGGAGGCCACCTGTACAATACTGCTAGATGCATGTACAAAGGCCTCGAGGTCAGACAGGCTGGTGTCATGTCTCTGGAGAAGTGGAGTGGCTGCAGACATTCGTGGACAAACATGGTTATCACAGATAAAATGCCCAAAGCACAGGAGGATCCTGATATGAATTGGAAATCTCTTGTGAAAAGACATGGGTAGCTATTGCTGCTGCAAGACTACTGATGGAATCATCTTCTTCAGTGCATCCTTGAGCGCCTGGTTCCTCATGCTGTAGATGAGGGGGTTCACTGCTGGAGGCACCACAGAGTACAGAACTGCCACCACCACATCCAGGAATGGGGAGGAGGTGGCAGGGGGCTTCAGGTAGGCAAACATGGCAGTGCTGACAAACAGGGAGACCACGGCCAGGTGAGGGAGGCACGTGGAGAAGGCTTTGTGCCATCCCTGCTCAGAGGGGATCCTCAGCACGGCCCTGAAGATCTGCACATAGGACACCACAAGGAAAACAAAACACCCAGAGACTAAACAGGCAGTAACCACAATTAGTCCCACTTCCCTGAGGTCGGCACCTGAGCAGGAGAGCTTGAGGATCTGGGGGATTTCACAGAAGAACTGGTCCAGGACATTGCCTTGGCAGAGGGGTAGGGAAAATGTATTGGCAGTGTGCAGGAGAGCATTGAGAAACCCAGTGCCCCAGGAAGCTGCTGCCATGTGGACACAAGCTCTGCTACCCAGGAGGGTCCCGTAGTGCAGGGGTTTGCAGATGGCCACGTAGCGGTCATAGGCCATGACAGTGAGAAGAAAATACTGTGTTCCAAGCAAGAAGGAAAACAGAAAGAGTTGTGAAACACATCCTGCATAGGAAATAGCCCTGGTGTCCCACAGGGCATTGGCCATGGCTTTGGGGAGAGTGGTGGAGATGGAGGCCAGGTCGAGGAGGGAGAGGTTGAGGAGGAAGAAGTACATGGGGGTGTGGAGGCGGTAGTCACAGGCTACGGCAGTGATGATGAGGCCATGGCTCAGGAGGGCAGCCAGGTAGATGGCCAGGAAGAGCCAGAAGTGCAAGAGCTGCAGCTCCCGCATGTCTGCAAATGCGGGAGGAGGAACTTGGTGATGGAGCTGCCGTTGGACATTTGGTCCCTCTGGGCATGAGGTATTGTTCAAGAGGAAAAAGACAGAGATTAGTTAGGGAATTCTTCTCTGAGCAACATCAAAGCCATTTATCCTAGACCCTTCTCTGTTACACGAACACAGTTTTCGTTTTCTAGGAGACCTTCCTTCAGCTCTGTGGCTGGACCTCTGGCTGGTGCTGGCCAAGAATGCTGTGATGAGCAGGGCCGCTGCCTGCTGGCTGGTGAGGAGTCAGCTCTGCTCTGCAGCAGTGGGTTCATGGGAACAGTGAGGGCAGGAGCCAGTCCTGGTGTTTGGCTTTGTCAAATGAGACCTCTCCGAATGCAGACCTTGTCAGCACCTGCCCTCTCAGTGCTAAAGAACCAAGATGGCAGAAATCAGTTTGAGAGGTTTGGGTGTTTTGACAGCTCCCCCCATCTCACCTGGGGATTGTCCTTGGATGTCAGAAACCCTCAGCATTTCTGCAGCACTCAGGGAGAACAGAGGGAGTTCTGCACAGCAAGAAGGTTGCCTGTGGCTTAGTGCAGAGAGGGGAGCTGGTCTGTCCCTCCGTGTTGTTCCCAGCTGCCCTGGGCTTGAACCTTTCAGAGGTGAAGGGCCATCGCATGCCCATGTTCTCCTGAAAAGCCACCAGACACTGCTGAGAGCAGAGGGATCCAGCGCAGACCACAAAATGTCTCACCCTTTCTATAGGTCTTAGAAGCCCACTTTTAGCCAAGGACACATGTCCCTCATTGCACCAACCCAACAGCATTTCCTCAGCTGGAGAGTCTTTGCGTTCTCCATGGGGTTTTCCAATAAAACAGGTGCTATGGGACAGGTTTGCATCCTGCAGGGCAGCTGACAGCTTGGAAGGTCACTCTGAGGAGACAGCCGAGTGTCCTAATGATGGCATCACTGTAAGGGAAAATCAGCTCATTCCCCAGCCCCACAGACTGTATGGATGAGATCTCCACAGGTGAGAGGAAAGCTGGGACACCTGTTCCCATGGACACACCTGCATGGGATGACACACAAGATCAGTGTGTGACTCTGCAGCTGAAACTCCCATCCCCTGGGGAGCCTGACAGCAAGAATGAAATAAAATAACAATTAGACAGACAAGTGGAGAAACGAGGAAAAATACAATGAGGGTCTGGCTGAGAGAGGCAAGGGGAGAGGCAGCCGGGCACTCAGGACAGCGGTACCCTTACTCAGATGTGCCGGGCAGCTGCTCTCAGCCCCTGTGCTCTGCAGAGGGAAATGGGCCCATGGCTGAGAGAGGCACCAGGGCTCTGCTGGAGCTCTGGCTGCAGAGGAGGTGGTTTACGCCCTGAGGGCAGAGGCTTTGCTGGGTGGCAGATGAGGCAAGGGGGCTTGCTCAGAGGAAGGGGTCTGAATTGGAGGGGATGCTATGGAGTTTTCTGAATTCTCCCTCCCACAACAGTTTAGCTTTTCATTTCCTCTCATTCCCTGGTCATTCTCCTGCTGCCGGGAGATTTTCCTCCTGGAAGGTGTTTCCCTGTGCCAGGTCTTTCCCTGTCCGGGCTCAGAGACCCCATCCCAGCATTTGTGCACGCACCTTGGCCCTACAGAAACCTGCCTGTCTGCAGGGCTCTCACTGGACGCATGTTCCTGTTTGCAGGTGCAAAAGGACAGGTCAGAACAACCCTGATGGGCCCAGCAAAGGTGATGCTGGTGCTGTCTATAGGCAGAGGAGTGGCTGAAGGCACTTTATCAGGCTTCTATCAGGCTTACTGATACATCAAAGTTACAGCTCAGGAGTCTCAGTGACTTGTTCAAGCAAGAGAGCTCCTATTGCATTTGTCCCCCCATACTCCCCAAGAGTAGGAAACTGAAAACACAGATGCAGAAAAGCTCTGTATCTTTACAGTAATCCCTGCCTTGACCTTCCCCTTGAAAAGTCCCCCAGGAAATGTCCTGGGGTCATCTGGAGCTGTGAGCAGCCCTGACCCACGCAGCACTCCCTTGACAGAAGAAGGTCCTTCTCCTTCAGGAGTTGCTTCTTCCACCCACAGCTTCTCCCTGCACTGCTGTTGGGAGCTCCCCAGGCAGGCTGAGTGCCGACACTGGCAAGAGACAAAGTCCCTGCCGCGGCACACAGCCCCCTGGGTTGCAGGGTCCCTGCTCTGAAGGAGGGCCCTGGGCACCCCTGCCTGCACACCCAGCTTCACACCCTACAGCCATCCATGGGTGAATGCAGCTGTCATGCCCTGTCCCTCTGACTGTGCAGCAGGGAAGCCCTGCAACAAAGCACGTCCTTTTTCTGTACACTGGAGAAACTGTGAGAGTCCTCCTGGCAGATCCCATAGGCTGTGGTTATGTGACAGCTTTAGGCGGTCATTCCAGGAACCAGAGCTGCATTGCCCTGCAGCCAGAGACTTACCCTCTTCAGGGCTGTGAAGATTTTTGTCCAAGTGGGCTCTCCTCTGTCCTCCCACCCCACACTGCCTTTAACCTCTGTCACTTCCCTCGTCTCCCCTCGGTGCCTGCAGGCAGTGCCCTCAGCCCTGCTGCGCTTTGCAGAGGAGCTGCTCCTGGGCAGAGCTGTCTCTCTGCAGGGCTGCCCACTTGCCAGGAGCTCCCTCCAGCCCAGGAGCCCAGCCCAGCTCAGCAGCAGAGGCCCAGCCCAAGGCAGCACTTTCTCTGCCCCTCTGGGCTCCCTCCAGGTGTCCCTGGGGCTCCAGGGGAACCTGCTGTGAAACAGGCTGAAGGAATCACTCATGTTCCCTCCTGCCGCTGGGGAGAGACACTTCTTTCCAGAAGTGTAATTTCTCCTCTCAGAGTCAGTGTTACATCTAAATATCCCCTTTTTTGGTGTTATTATTAGACAGGATACCCAGACAGTGACAGGCAGGGATCTCCTTTACCCCCGCTGAGGGAAGGGATTCAGCTGAGTCAGTGGAGGCATCTCGTCCTGCATTCCTATTCCTAGCATTTGAAGGAGACTCAGCTCCCTCCCATGCTTGCCACAAACCCACAGGGGTTGGGATTCCTCTTGCCTCTGTTCAGGTGTACACAAAATAGGCACCTGCATGTGAGCATCTCTTCTCAACTCCTGTGCTAATTAATGGCGATGGAAGGCAGGAGTGAGGTGTTGAGATGCAAAACCCTGGTGACATCAGAGGTGCCAGAAGTGGTGCAAGATACATGCAAGCTCTGATGCAGCAGTTCATAGAGACAGGGCAACATCTCAGGGATCATCTATGGGCCTGGTGGGAAATTCCTTTGACCAAGTGAAATGACAGCTGATGCCCAAATACAGTCCAAAGGAACATTTTCCTGCTCATCTTCATGGCAGTTTTTAGAGGTATTCCTAGGAAGGATTGCAGTTATGTACCATAGGGAGAGCTAGGTCTCTCTCTTTTCCATCAGCTGGATTTACTAGATCTCCACTGACTATAATGGCATTTGTCCCACATTCATCCCCACGTTGCCTAACAGAATTCAGGGAATCTACTCACTTTCATGTTCCAATCCAGGCCCGCAGAGCTCCATGAGGTGCCGGGCTGGCAGGGACCACACAGGACCTACAGGAAAGCAATTCCCATTCAGGGTGGGTGTGTCCCAGCCACCCCAGACGGCATTGCAGAGAGTGGGATTTGGTGCCTGTGTGCAGTCAACTGATACAATCAGAGGCATCAATCATCAGATGCAATCAGAGAGGCAGGGTCTGTCCCTTCTCTACCCAGCAGCTGCAGGGATTGCACGGACATGAAGCACACCACACGGAGATCTTTACGCACTCCCTTGATGATACAATGAATGAAAAGACCAATAATTTTCACAGTGTGCTTGGATACATCCTATCTTCTAGGAGAACATCCTCCAAGCACAGCAATGGTCCATATCAAAATGCAATTGAAACGCGAAAAGGGGTTCAAGGGCACCAAGATGAGCTTTTGGTACTTCAGGAACAGTTAAAGAAGAAACAGAGCGAATGTAGGACCATCAGAGTAGGTGTAGATAGATCTGAGATACTCTTCTGTCTTTGCCTCAGTTACCACCAGCAAGGTCTCCCAGGCCTTTGTGCTTTGAGGCAGGGCTCTGGAGGAGAACAACCAGCGGTGGATGGTGATGGAGCCAGGGCTTACTTGAGCAAACTACACCCTTAGCAGTGGATGAGACCATAAGGGCTGCATCCAAGGGTGCTGAGAGAGTGTTTTTCACCAAGAGGTGCCAGTTCATCATAATTCCAGTAAGAAAGGCACTTGGACTCGGTGAGGTATCTTTTAAGATGCTGTTTGTTAGAGCTAACGCAGTAAGGAGAGAATCCTGCAGATAATCTTAGGTCGTTTTAGATGATGGGAACCCCGGGTGGTGTAGCATTGAAGAGTCCTCTGACCCCCACACAGCATACCATGCCCACCCCACCCATAGAAGAGATTCCCCTGTTTCAGGAAACATCCATGAGGCTGGAGAATGCATGAACCTATTGGAGTGAGGTCCCGTTACTGCAGGGGAAGTGGGAAGGTTCTGTGAGACACGGAGGAGTGCGGGGAGAGAGCAGGATGGGTGTGGCAAAGAGTGTGTTACAGGCCAGAAGAGGACCTGAAAGAGCAAGGCGTGGTCATGCTAATGTGGAATAGTTCATGTTTTTATTTTAGGGCAGCAGAAGGAGGATGTGCAGTGCAGAGCTGGGATGTGGATCCAAATTGAGGACGCCAGCCAGTCTGGGACTGGGACATCTTAGATGATTGAGGACAATTAGCTGAGCTACTGGGGCCCCCAATGTCTTGAGGAAACTTGAGGTTTTCCTCGTCTTTCCACTTCTTTAGAGGCCTGCTCATTCTTTCAGGAACTTGGCACCCAAGGGCTCATTAACATGCAAAACACCCTAACAAGCCAAGTGTTGGTGCCTGATTTTCCTTAAGTCCTCAAGTCTTCTGTGACTAATTTGAGATATTTCAGGAGTGCGCACAAGCAGAGAAGACTTCAAATAATAAATAACAATAAATTGGGATTTCTTCTTTTTCCAGTTGTCTTTATTTCTCTGCTTACAGACCAAGCAATACCAGCTTTCCCCAATTGGGACTGACTCATAGCATCTCCTGATGAAGGCTGACTATGTAGGAAAGGTAAGATCATTTCTGTCAGACACCATACAGGCCATCTTTGCCCCGTGTCCCGTCATCATTGTCAGTCCCCCTCACCCCCGCCTCCACCGGCCATTTCTCTCAGTGGCCACCTGGGATTTGCATCATGATTTCTCAAATCTTAGCTTTTTCCACTAAAGTCTGTAGCTGAACAATTCAGCTCATTTGCATTGACTCCCACCTGCTCTATCCACCCATGCAGACCATAACAGCCTACCGCTGAATATTGTGGGGGAGGATGCTGAAAGCCTTGCTGACCTCCAGGTAGAAGACAATCACTGCTCTCTCCCCTGTCCAGAAATCCTGTCCTTTCGTCAGAAAAAGTAAAAAGGATGGGCAGGCAGAAGCTGCCCTGGTGTCCTGGTTTCAGCTGGCATAGAGTTAATTTTCTTCTTAGTAGCTGGTAGAGTGCTGTGGTTTGGGTTTAGGATGAGAACAATGTGGATAACACACTGATGTTTTGGTTCTTGCTAAGTAGTTGCTAAGTAGTGCTTACACTGCTCAAGGACTTTTCAGCTTCCCCTGCTCTGCCAGGTGCGCAAGAAGCTGGGAGGGGGCACAGCCAGGGGGGCTGACCCAGACTGGCCAAAAGCCTGTTCCATACCATATGATGTCATGCTCAGTATATAAGCTGGGGGAAGAAGAAGGAAGTGGGGGATGTTTGATGCGATGGTGTTTGTCTTCCCAAGTAACTGTTATGTGTGATGGAGCCCTGCTTTCCTGGGGATGGCTGAACACCTGCTGGCTGATGGGAAGGAGTGAATGAATTCCTTGCTTAGCTTTGTTTGTGTGCGCAGCTTTTGCTTTACCTATTTAACTGTCCTATTTTATTTTACTTCAGTTACTGAACTGTTCTTATCTCAACGCCTGAGTTTTCTCCCTTTTACCCTTCTGATTCTCTCCCCCATCCCACTGGTGGAGGGGAGTGAGCAACCGGCTGCGTGGTGCTTAGTTGCTGCCTGGGGGTAAACCATGACACCTGGGCAAATCCAGTCACCTTTCTTTCAGACACCCAGAAAGGGGATCTGAGTGGACACGCTCTGGGGCACAGCCTTCTGTTACCCTGCTCATCCTTTCGGCATTTTTGCAAGGTGCATGCAATGTTTAGGTGCTGCCAGTCATCAGGGAGTCCCCCCAGCCTCCATGACCTTTCAAAGATGATGGAGAGTGGCTTCACAGTGACATTGACCTGCTCACTCAGCTCCCTGGGATGCCACCCCTCCTGTCCCATAGACTGGTAAGGACTGCGTTTGCTCAAGCGACCCCTGACTTGATCCACATCCGCTGCTGGTTGTTTTCCTCCAGCATCCTGCCTCAAGGTGCAAAGGCCTGAGAGACCTTGCTGGGGAAGACTAAGGCAAGGGGGATAGAGTATCTCGGATCTGTCTACACCTGCTTTTATTAAACTCTGCAGTAGCCACACACGATCTTTGTTTTTTTCTTTAACTGTTCTAGAAGTAGTAACAGATCCTCTTGATGCCCTTGAATCTCTTGCGAGGGTCACACTAGGGAAGCTTTGGCTTCTCTAAAGCAATCCCTATTTCTAAGTTCCTCCCTGAGTCCCTGCATCCACCTCCTGAATGCTTCTTTTTTTCTATGGAGCTTCTTCATGAGTTTGCTCTTTAGCCAAGCTGCTCTCCTGAAAGGGCTGGTTGTTCTCCTGCTTATCCATCTATACAATACTTGTACTTGGAAGATGCTTTTCTGAAAGACCAGTTCTACTGAGCTCTGCTGCCCTTGAGTACTGCTGCCCATGGGGCTACCACTAAAAGTCCCCCAAAGAGGCTAAAATCTCCTCCCACTATTTCATGGTCACTACAGCCAAGGCTGACACTGGTTTTCAGATCCCTGATCAGCACTCCTTTTGCAAGGACCAGATTCAGGTGAGCATCGCCTTTGTTGGCCTAGCACCTGTGCAAAGAAGTTGTCCCAAGAGACCCCAGACACCTGCTGGGCAGTATGCATCCTGCTGTGCTGCCCTTCCAATGAGTGTCAGGGTCCTAGAAGTCCCCAATAAGACCTGGGGTCACTGATCTGGAGATTTCCTTGGGTTGCTTAAATAAGTCTTTTTCCACTTCCATACCCCGATTCCGGGTTCTTTGTCTCCCACCAGGATGTCACACTAACAGGCCTCTCCTCTGACCCTCACCCGCAAGGGCTCACCCAACCTGTTGCACGTCCCATAGAGGAGCTCCATACATACGATAAGCTCCTGCAGACGGAGGGCATCTCCGTCCTCGTCTTCCTGGCCCATCTCTCCTGAAAAGCCCCTATGCACCATTGTGGCATCACTAGCAGTGTGAGCTGTCCCACCACACCTCGTCACTTATTCCATCAATACCCAAAATCTACAGTGGCACATGGGACGCCAGCTCCTCCTGTCTGTGCCCCAGGCTGAGGGCATTGACACACGTTTGGGCTGCAGCACCTCAGCTGTAGCACTGGGGCCAAGCTCAGATTTGTCACAGGCAAACCCAGTACCAAGTGCCCAAGACCCAACGTGTGCAAATGCTGTGCTTGAGACCAGAGGTGTGCTGGAGGGGATGGCAGATGGCAAGGTGAAGGCACAGAACAAGGAAACGCTTCTCTCCCGAAGGCCAGAGAAAAGTTGGGCTGGGCTCTGCTGTCCTGGCAGAAGCGGGCTTTTCTGTTTGTGGTGTCTCTGCAGCCCCTGGAGGGCCTGTGGTGGAGCTGAAGCTGATCTGAAGGAAGGACAGATGCTGCTGAAAATGTCTTTGGGTGTGGACATCCTGTGATCCAAGAACACTGTGAAGATCCTTAGACAGTGCCTTGGTTGGTTCATCAAGTGGGTGAATAAAGGATGGCTTTAAGGAGAACCAGCAGAATTTGGGAGTAGGCAAATGAGTGGAGATCCCGGTGTGATGTGCTTCCTGTTCATGAACCGCCCTTCACTGACTGGCTGGAGGTGGGCCAGACCCTGCCTCATGGCAGTGGTGGGATTCAGTCTCTGGCCAACAGAAACTGATTCTATCACACATGCATCTGGAGTGTCTGTCTCGCACCCACTCTGAACGCGGGTGCCTTTCCCATAGGTCCTGTGCTGTCCCCGCCAGCCGCATGCAGTTGTGCTGGAGAGCCCTGGCATCTCGCATAGCCCTACAGGCCTGTGTTTGGCCATTGAGTCGCTGCCCTGAATTAGGTTAGGCAATGTAGGGATGTCCATGAGACATCTGCCATTACAGTCAATGGCGCTCTAGTGTACACAGCTGACACAGAAGGTGGCTGATGGCTATGGCAACAACTACATCTGGTCCTCTGACTACCTCAATAGGCTGCCCTGGACCTAAGGAGTAGGGAAAAGTGCAGTTGTCCTAAATGTGGGCATCTGCTCTTGGCCAAAGGAATTCCCCACTAAGCTCAAAGACGATGCTTCCAGATACTGCCCTGTCTCTGTGAACTGCTCCACAAGAGCTTGCAGTTAACTGCACGTATCTTGGACCACCTCTGACAGCTCAGATGTCACCAGGTGTTTGAGTCTGAACAGCTCACTGCTGGCCTCCATCTCCAGTAATTACCATGGGAGCTAAGACAAGCAGCAGCCAGGCAGCAGGTGCCTGTTTTGTGCCCACCTGAACTATGCAAGAGGAATCCCACCTCCTGGGGGTTTGTGGCAGGCATGGGTGAGAGCTGAGTCCCCTTCCAGGCCCAGGACCACAGACCCAGGATGAGATGCCTCCATTGACTCACCTGACTCCCTTCCCTCAGCAGGGGTAAAGGAGCCCCCTCCCTGTCCCTGCCTGGGTGTCCTGTCTAATGCTGAGACAAGGAAAGGTGATTCTTATGCCCAACTCTTTCTTTATGAGGAGAAATGACTGCTGGAAAGAAGTGTTTCTCCCCAGCCGGGGGATGGAACATCAGTGATTCCTTCCTTCTGTTTCACAGCAGGTTCTCCTGGAGCCCCAGGGACACCTGGAGGGAGCCCAGAGGGGCAGAGAAAGTGCTGCCTTGGGCTGGGCCTCTGCTGCTGAGCTGGGCTGGGCTCCTGGGCTGGAGGGAGCTCCTGGCAAGTGGGCAGCAGTGCAGAGAGACAGCTCTGCCCAGGAGCAGCTCCTCTGCAAAGTGCAGCAGGGCTGAGGGCACTGCCTGCAGGCACTGAGGACAGACAAGAGGAGTGAGAGAGGTTAAAGGCAGCCTGGGGTGAGAGGACAAGTGAGAGCTCACTAAGGGTGAAATCTTCACAGCCCTTGACATGGTAAGCCTTAGGCTGCAGGGCAATGCAGATGAGTTCCTGGAAGTGTCTCCTAGATCTGGCACATGCCACAGCTGATAGGACCTGTTGGGGTGGCTCTCCTGGCTTTTCTGGTGTGGAGGAGGAGGACGTGCTCCAGAGCAGGGATTGCCTGCTGCACCATCAGAGGGACAGGGCATGATGGCTCCCTCCTCCCAGGGATGGCTGCAGGGGTGCCAAGCTGGGTGTGCATGCAGGGGTGTCCCGGGCTCCAAGCAGGGTCCCTGCACCCCAGGGGGTTGTGTGCCATGACAAGGACTCTGCTGCCTGCCAGGGTCAGCACTCAGCCTGCCTGGGCATCTCCCCACAGTTCTGTGGGGAGAAGCTGTGGGTGGAAGGAGTGACCCCTGGGAGGGCAGAGCAGGGCCCTTCTGCTCTCAAGAGGGTGCTGCATAGCTCAGCAGCTCCTCACAGCTCCAGATCACCCCCAGGGCATTTCCAAGGGGATGTTTCAAGAGGAAGGTGCAGGCAGGGGCTACCTGGAAAGGAAGGTGCTTCCCTTAGTCTTCAGTTTCATGCTGTGGGGGTGTAAAGGGAAAAGGAGCTGCCACTTTTGAGAAGCAGCTGGGATTCTTGACCCATTACACGGCATGATCAGAAGGTCTGCCAGGAACCTCATAAACTGCCTTCCCTTACCCCTCAGCCTACAGGCAGCACCACCATCACCTTTGCTGGCAACATCACGGTTTGTCTGACCGGCTCTTTGTCACCTGCAAGCAGGGAGATGTGCCTAGACAGTGCCCTCCCATGAGGAGTTTTGTGTGGGGCAGAACCGAGCACACAAATGGTGGGATGGGGTCTCTCAGAATTTGCTGTGAGGAAAACAATGTGGGGCAGGGAAGCAGGCGGAAAAGGTCCAGGAAGCAGAGGGGTGGGCAGGTCAGAAGACCAAACTAAAAATGGCAATTTCATGGGAAGGAGAATTGGGAAAAGTCCCTGTCACCCCTTCCAGTGCAGACGCCTTCCTCTAAGCAAGCCGCCTTGCATCCTCTCTGACCCAGCAAAGTCTCTGCCCTCGTGGCCGTGGGGCACAAGGCATCAGCCACCCCCTCTGCAGCCAGAGCTCCAGCAGAGGAGAGGTGCCTCTCTCCAGCCACGCACCCATTTCCCTCTGCAGAGCACAGGGGCTGAGTCTCACAGCCTTGCACATTGCTGTCTGGGAGGCTGCGTGCAGGGCTGGTTAAGGTGATGACTTTCTCAAGTGCCTTTGTCTCTCTTCTTGCCTCTCTTGGCAGAAGGATTGCAGTGCTGCTCCTTCATTTCCCACTTGCACCTGTGCTGCTCCTGCTCCCACTCTTGGGCTCGGTGGGGTTGGGGGAGTCTCCAACACGACCTTTCAAGCCTTGCTAGGCAGGGGTCTGCATGGGAGTGAGATGCCCCAGGTCCCTTCTGTCCTGTGGGGCTCCAGGAAAGGTGGGCTGTGGGCTTGGGAATCGAATGGCTCTCCCCAAAGGAGATCCGCTCTGTAGGACACTTGACCATTTGCCTGCAGTGTCCTGCCCAGCTGTGAGCTTGCCACCAGGCACAGCTGTCTCAGCATCTTTGTGATATCTTTGTCTTACCCATAAAGAAGCCCCAGAGGTGCTAAGACTATAGAAATGGTGTTGAGCAGCTCTGTGTGGGCAGCTGAAAGATGCCCAGTGTGTCCTTGCCTAGAAGGGGAGTGTGGAGGCCACCCTCAGGAAAAGAGGGAGAAGTTTAGAAGTCTGAGCTTTGAGTCCAGACTCCTCTACTCTCAGGAGGGTGTGGTTTCTTTTAAGGGGAACAGATGACTATGATCATCCTCCAACTCAAGCTCATGCGAGTGCAGGGCAGCTGGGAACAAGACTGATAGACAGACCAGCTCCCCTCAGCCCGCACTAAGCGTCAGGGAATGCTTCTGCCATTCAGGTCTCACGATAACTATGTTGAGGATTTCTGCCTTTGAGGAAGACTCCCCAGGTAGGACAGGAGTATCTAAAAGAAAATAAACAAAGTGAAAACCTTGTAAGCAACTCCCGTTCATCTGAATTGGGAGAGAAGATGGTGTAACACCCTTATGCATGAGAGTGGATTTCATCTGACGGAAACTGTG
This sequence comes from Nipponia nippon, assembly GCF_047370975.1. Taxonomy (NCBI): domain Eukaryota; kingdom Metazoa; phylum Chordata; class Aves; order Pelecaniformes; family Threskiornithidae; genus Nipponia; species Nipponia nippon. Next base: position 377,450 of record NW_028262381.1, on the reverse strand, counting down.
AATATCAGAGCTGGTCACCCCCATAGGCCTGTACCCACCACTGTAGAGCACGACCGACTCTTTGGGAGCCCATGGGAGAGGCCTCTGCTCCTCATGGCCCACCTGGGGGTTTGTGAGAGAAATGAAAATTTCAGTTTTCTGCCTTGAAAAGTCTCTCCTAAATTCTCACTGTCTTGTCCTTCTTCAACAGTCCCTCATGCCCAGAGGCAGCAGATGTCCAGCAGCAGCTCCATCACCCAGTTCCTCCTCCTGGCTTTCGCACACAGGCAGGAGCTGCAGCTCCTGACTTTCTGGCTCTTCCTGGCCATCTACCTGGCTGCCCTCCTGGGCAACGGCCTCATCATCACTGCCATAGCCTGTGACCACCACCTCCACACCCCCATGTACTTCTTCCTCCTCAACCTCTCCCTCATCGACCTGGCCTCCATCGCCACCACTCTCCCCAAAGCCATGGCCAATGCCCTGTGGGACACCAGGGCCATCTCTTACGCAGGGTGCATTGCACAGGTCTTTCTGTTTGTTGCCTTCATCGTGGCAGACGTTTCTCTTCTCACCATCATGGCCTATGACCTCTACATTGCCATGTGCAACCCCCTGCACTACGGGACCCTCCTGGGCAGCAGAGCTTGTCTCATCATGGCAGCGGCTGCCTGGGGCACTGGGTTTCTCCATGCTGTGCTGCACACTGCCATTATATTTTCCCTACCCCTCTGCCAAGGCAATGTCCTGGACCAGTTCTTCTGTGAAATCCCCCAGATCCTCAAGCTCTCCTGCTCAGATGCCTACCTCAGGGAAGTGGGGCTTCTTGTGGTTAGTGTCTGTTTCGCATTTGGGTGTTTTGTTTTCATTCTTTTCTCCTATGTGCAGATCTTCAGGGCTGTGCTGAGGATCCTCTCTGAGCAGGGATGGCACAAAGCCTTTCCCATGTGCCTCCCTCACCTGGCCGTGGTCTCTCTGTTTATCATCACTGCCATGTTTGCCTACCTGAAGCCCCCCTCCATCTCCTCCCCATCCCTGGATCTAGTGGTGGCAGTCCTGTACTCGGTGGTGCCTCCAGCAGTGAACCCCCTCATCTACAGCCTGAGGAACCAGGAGCTCAAGGAGTCCATTAGGAAAGTGATTTCATGGCTGTTTCTCAATAGTGAGAAACTTCCCAGCACTCCCCACACATGAATCCCAGGCTATCTTGTTCCAGGCCTGTACTTTGTGGTGCTGGTTTTTTTTAATTATCATGATCATGATTAGCATGATCTCGTCAGAGCTGACTCTCTCGTATCATCTCTGTAATAAGATCGGATCTCCCTGGTCCACTGCCTGAAGGCTGGGCTTTTGTTCCAAAGCTGGCGAATGGTACCTGAGGTACATACCCAAGGCTGTCCCGCACATGAACTGGTCGATGATGTCTTTAAAGAGGGGAGTCTGGACCTGAGTGCAGTAACAGTGACACTGGCTCAAGGTGCAGAGCCAGATGTTCTTGCTGTCCTGGTGCTCCATCAGGCCTGGAAGATGGCTGAAGAAGGACTGGTGCCTCACACTCTCTTAATGCTGTCGTCTCACCTGAAGAGTGGCATGGAGAGGGAGGCTGGGACCCTGTGTCAGAGCTTGCACTGAAGGAAGCATGACCCAGAAGCCATGTCGGGTCACTGCTGCCCTGTGGCCAGCACATGTGCATCAGACAGCCTCCCCTACCCTCTGCGTTGGCACACGTTCCCAAAGCACCCCCACTCCTGGACTTTTGTACCTCTCCTTTCCAGACCTAGCCATTCACCATGGTCCAGGTTTGGGCTCATATTTGAAATGCAACCATACGGGGGGACCACCAAGCCTTTCCCAGGCTCACACATGCCCAGAGCCTGGCAGACCCCAGAGCAGAGCTGTCTGTGAACCTCTGTGTGGGACACAGTCGAGCCTGGGTAGGGGCTGGGTGCTGGGGAGGCTGCCAAAGCAGGAGGGAGGCAGGGAGATGGGGTATTGAGGTCTGTTGTGCAGACCATGCCAGGGAAATGCTTCCCCACCCTGAATGCACCTTGCCCTGTGTGGTGCCTGCACAGTTGGGCTGTGCGGCTACACGGGGGGCAGTGGGGCTGGTGCAAGGATGGGAATGTGAACAGGAGACATGATGCTCCTTGAAGCTCCTGCACTGCTAGGACATAAAAATGACTGCCAACCCGTAGCCAGGCAGGGCTGTTGCCTCGGTCACTGCGATGACTCTGGGAATGCAGGAGACCACAAGGGTGGGAGGTCTGGGGTGGACACTTCCAGCCCCAGCTCTGGCAGCAGCCCCTCTGAAGACAGAGCAGCTCCCCACAGCCATGACAGGACTCGCTGCTGCTCATGGGCTCAGGGGTGTCTTGGAGGCTGCAGCCACTGGCACCACCTGTCAGGAGCCCCAAGGCAGACGGCAAGTGTTGGTTCCCTGCGCTGCAGCTCACGGTGCCTCCCCTCCTGTGCCACCGTCCTCTCTCAAGAGCACCACCAGCTGCATTACTGCCTGCCTGGGTGTGAAGGGGAGCTGCTGGAGGTCTTCTCTGCTGACCCCCATGTCCCATGGCTCTGTCCCAGCAATAGCTCACAATCACGACCACGGTCCTTCTGCAGTTCCATGTCTCTGCTTGGAGCTGGACACCACAGCCTGCCTGCATGGTCCCAAAAGATCCCAGTGAGGCTGAGCTTAGACAGGAGGTTGTGACTGTCCTTGGTCTGGGTAGTTGTGATGATCTGGGTGGGCACCATGAAGGGAAAGAAGGGACAAGAGACAACAAGGACAAGAAGCAGGAGGGGAAATTTCAGATTAAGACAAAGAAAGAAAAGAAGAAAAAAACTCTATCTATCTCTCTATCCACCTATGTATCAGTCTATCTCAGGCCAGGATCCTGGTGGCCGCCTTTGCTGCAGGGGCACATGGAGGGCTCCTGTTCAGCTTGTTTCCACTGGAAAACCAGGGTCCTTCTCTGAAAAGCTGATTTCTAGCCGGTTGGCCCTCAGCATGTCATGGTGGTCAGTGTTTCCCCTGCCTGGGCATTTCCCTTTGTTGAAGTTTCATGAGGTTCCTCTCTACCCATTCCTCCAGCTTACCGATGTCCCTCAGAATGTGTCGCGAATGAGTAACTTAGAACACATAAGGAATCACCATCAAGGTGTTAGCAAAAGTGGTTTTAATATGATGTTGTAAAAGTGCGACTTTAGAAAGTTTGATGGCGAGATTCACTCTATTAATCACCGTGTGGAAGAATCATTCAAAGGGATATTGAGTTTCCCTTTTGTAAAAGTGAGTACAGTGGGTGAGCAATGATAGAAAATCCAAGTACATGTTTCCTCCAGTATGCTAACGTACCCATAAGTTGTTGTAATTCTTTACTAGATTGGGGCATCTGCAATTGTTCTGTTTTACTTAGGGTGTTCGATGGAATTGCTGCACTATCTGCAATCCACCAAGCACCTAAAAATTTTACTTCTCTACTTGGACCCTGACATTTTTCAAGGGGAATGTCAACTTCTGCTTTATCTAGTGCTTGCCACACTGCTGCTGCCACTTCCCCCACTTTTTCAGAGAAAGCTCCTTCAGTCAGAATATCATCTATATATCAGCACAGTTTCACATCTTGAGGGAGTGAGACTGTTTGTAACAGTTCAGCAAGTGCAGCATGAGCAATTGTGGGTTAATATTTGAACCGTAGGACCGCACACTGCCATCCCGCAGGCGCCAGGTTCGGCCATTCAAAACATCGAAACCCAAAATATTTTCATTGTGATCTTTGGTTGCAAAGTGAGTAGGTAGCATGTGCTTCTCACCTGGGAGCCATAAATTCACTTTCACGGTTTGGCAAATAGGACTTGCTCCGTTCACTCCAGTAATTTTATCTCTTTGCCACCCAGGTTGTACACCCAGCATCTCAGCATCCGGTTGTGCTAATGTTGAAATTTGTGCTCCTGTATCTATTAGAAATTTCACCAGTCATCATCGAGGACCAACTGGAATCAAAATATATGGCCCATTATTATTATTTATCCATTGATAGGATTCCACTTGCCAGACAGGAGGCCCAGTTGCTGTCCTGGCATTACTTGGTTTTTGGCCTCATGTTTTGCAATTCATCCCTAAGGGGGAGGAAAGGGTTATCGCTCTTTCTTGGAGCGTGTAATGGCGCCGGAGTACTCGGAGGATGCTCTTTCATTTCGCCATCATCACATTTCTGAAATGCTTGAATTAGACTCAGGATAAAATATAGAAAAGTGCGACTTAAAAAAGTGTGATGGCAAGGTCCACTCCATTAATTACTGCATGGAAGAATCATTCAAAGGGAAACTGAGTTAAACTCGAGTTAAACTGATTCACAGAGAAACCAGAGATGCAAAGAGTAAGGAAGACCCTCCCAATGAGTCACAAGGTTGAGAGTAGACCCCCTTCCTTTCTAAACTCCTGATGGAGCCTAGGTGCGGCTAGGTCCAATCTTAGTCTCAGACTTGGACAACGGTTTATGTCTAAGGGAAACAAACCAGACCCTGCTCTGCTGGTCCTTCACGTCTCTCCCAGGAGGCCTGGCTGTGCGAGGAGACATTCTTGGGTGCCAAGGACTGAAGTCTCCCATGAGCGTCCATGACACTGCTGTGTGCCCCAAAGCTGCACACTCACACACTTGAGCTGTTCACAAGGGTTCTCCTCTCCTGGGCACTTCTCTGGGCATGTTCTCTAGAGCCACTTTGAAAGAAGACCTAAGCCTTCAGGCACTGCCCTCAGAAGATCCTTTTTCATAGAATCATAGAAGCGTTCAGGTTGGAAAGGACCTCTGAGATCATCGAGTCCAACCTCTTAACCTAACTGCCTGGTCCACCTCTAAGCCATGTCCTTAAGCACCATATCCATATCCACAGGTTTTCTGAATACTTCCAAGGACTGTGATTGTACCACTTCCCTGGGCAGTCTGTTCCAATGCCTATCCACTCTCTCCATGAAGAAATTTTTCCTAATAGCTAATCTGAAATGCTATTATGGAGGCCAGCTCTGTCACAGAGGTGCCCATTGCCTGTCCGTGCCTGCGGTCACAGGACTGCCACACCACAGGACTGTGACCAAGCTGCCAGAGCACTCCGACCGTGCACCAACGCAGGGGCTGAGAAGGAGAGTGTGGAAGTGGAAAGAGAGCAGCTTGGGAAAGACCAAGAACTGGTGCTCCCTGGCAGTGCTGCTGTGCCAGGGCTGTTTTTCCTCTCCACCTCTGCACCAAGGTACTCCACCTGCAGCTTTACAAAGGTCTGAGGGGAAGGATCGTGGACAAAAAAGTCACTGCACGGTCCTTTATTTTGTTTAAACAGACAGAGAGCATGGCTCCTCATGTACACAGTCCATGGATCACAAAAACCTGGTGGATATTGAAACAGAAGCATGATGAAGAAGGACACTTTGTTTGTGGACAGGATTATTACAACTAAGAAAAGCTAAAAACAAGCTACCAAAGAAATTCTCAGCCTATAAGGAGTTATATTATGAGTGCAATGAGATTTGCAGAAGAAGCTGGGCAGTTCATTGCTGCTTAAAAACATCCAGTCATAAGTTTCTTCAGGGAACCCTTGAGCTCCTGGTTCCTCATGCTGTAGATGAGGGGGTTCACTGCTGGAGGCACCACCGAGTACAGAAGTGATACCACCAGATTTAAAACTGGGGAAGAGATGGAGGGGTGCTTCAGGTAGGCAACCATGCCACTGCTGACATACAGGGAGACCACGGCCAGGTGAGGGAGGCACGTTAGAAAGGCTTTGTGCTGTCCCTGCTCAGAGGGGATCCTCAGCACGGCCCTGAAGATCTGCACATAGGACACCACAAGGAAAACAAAACACCCAAAGACTAAACAGGCACTAATCACAATAAGGCCCACTTCCCTGAGGTAGGCACCTGAGCAGGAGAGCCTGAGGATGTGGGGGATTTCACAGAAGAACTGGTCCAGGACATTGCCTTGGCAGAGGGGTAGTGAAAATGTATTGCAAGTGTTCAAGAGAGCATTGAAAAACGCACTGCCCCAGGCAGCTGCTGCCATGTGGACACAAGCTCTGCTGCCCAGCAGGGTCCTGTAGTGCAGGGGTTTGCAGATGGCCACGTGGCGGTCGGAGGCCATGGCAGTGAGAAGATAACATTCTGCTAGAATAAAAAAGGTTAACAGAAAGAGCTGTGCAGCACATCCCAGGTAGGAGATGGCCCTGGTGTCCCACAGGGCATTGGCCATGGCTTTAGGGAGTGTGGTGGAGATGGAACCAAGGTCTGTGAGGGAGAGGTTGAGAAGGAAGAAGTACATGGGGGTGTGGAGGCGGTGGTCGCAGGCTATGGTGGTGATGATGAGGCCGTTGCCCAGGAGAGCAGCCAGGTAGATGCCCATGAAGAGCCAGAGAGTCAGGAGCTGCAGCTCCCGCCTGTCTGTGAATGCCAGGAGGAGGAACTGGGTGATGGAGCTGCCGTTGCACATCTGGTCCTGCTGGGCATCAGCACTGTCCATGAAGGAAAAGACAGTCAAAGGCTGAGATTAGACTACTCTGAACAAAATGTATGCCATTTTTCCTAGTGCTCTGCTGTGTGGGCAAGGAGACCAGGGGCTTGCTCTGGAGAACTGTCTGGCATGGCAGGGGATGGCAGGGAAGTGCCTGAATCCTCCTTCCCCCAGCATTTCTTGGAGCAGCTCGCCTCTCACTCCCTGCCCTTCTGCTGCCTGGAGTTGTCAGTGCTACGAGCTTCTCTGTCCCCACGTCTCCTCCCTGTCAGGGCTCACAGACTCCATCCAACTCGCTGTGTGCTCAGGTCTGCCCTGCAGACCCCTCTTGGTAGCAAGGCACTGCCCAGGGGCATCTCTGTGTGTGCAGGGGCTCAGCAGCAGCTCAGAAAAGTCCTAAGCAGAACCGGGGTCTCAGTGCCTTCTCCAGAGTGGAGAAATAAATTCCCATCTCCCACTGCCCACCCAGACCACCAAGAGTGGAAAACTGAAAGCACAGACTCCTTCGCTTTCAGGAAAATGTGGCTTTGATGTCATCCTTGAAAGTCCCAAGAGTCCCAAGTCCTTGAGACCCAAGAGAGCAGAAGACTGGGTGGCCCATTTAGAAGCTGACCAACACACAAGGCACCATCTAACCTGTAACACGTCCCATAGAGACCCTCCATATATCTGAGCTGCCCTCACATCACACGGGGCATCCCCCACTTCTCATCTCCCCTGTCAGTCTCTCCTCAAGATGTTGTATCTCCAGCAACCACAAAAGCCATGGGAGCTGTCCTTCCCCACCTCAGCTCTTATTCCTCTGATGTCACAGCTCTGTGATGGCACAGGGGGCTCCTGCTCTCTGTGCCCCAGGCTGTGCGTTTTGGTGCCCATTTGGGCTGCAGCACCTCAGATGTGGCACCAGAGCCAAGGGGAGACTTGTCACACGGAAACCTGGTGCCCAGAGATGGGACCCCGTGTGTGGAAAGGCTTGGCTTCCCAGCAGAGGCACGCTGGAGTGGGTGGCAGGTGGTGCCATAATGGTGGATGAGGTTCCCACACCGAGAGCAAAAGCTGCAGTCCCCAAGGGCAGAGAGAAAGAGGCCTGGGCTGTGCAGCCCTGGCAGGAGAGGGCTTTGCTGTCCCAGGTGACTCTGCAGCAGCGTGGGGCCTGTGCCAGAGGTGGAGCTGATCTGCAAGAAGGACAAGGTGCTGCTGAGAAAGTCCCTGGGGGAGGGCAGCCTGTGATCCAGCCACACTGTGGATGTCATGCTGAGGGCTGACTGGTGACTGGTGACTGGAGGTGACCCTTCCCCTCCACTCAGCACTGGGGACGCCCCATCTGGAGTGCTGTGTCCAGTGCTGGGCTCCTCACTACAATAAAGTTGTTGACCTACGAAAGCAAGTCCAGCAAAGGGCCATAAAGCTGGTTTAAGGGACTGCAGCATCTTTCATAGGAGGAAATGCTGAGAGATGTGGGACTGTTCAGTCTGGAGAAGAAAAGGCTCGGAGGGATCTTGTTAATGTGTATAAATACCTGACGGGAGGGCATGAAGACCAGGGAGCCAAACTCTTCTCAGTAGTTCCCAGTGACAAGACAAGGGGTGATGGACACATGAAATGCCATCTGAACCCAAGAAAACACTTTTTGGCTGTGAGGGTGGTCAACCACTGGAACAGGATGCCCTGAGAGGTTGTGGAGTCTCCATCCATGGAGATATTCTCAACCCAGCTAGACAAGGTGCTCAGCAACCTGCTCTAGCTGACGCTGCCTCAGCTGGGGGGTTGAACTACAGGATCTCCAGAGGTCCCTTCCAATCTCAACATTTTCGTCATTCAGTGAGTATGAAGGAGAAAAATAAGACAGAAAGAAAGGAACAACACCTAGCCTTGACCACAAGTATGGTGGGATCCCATGGAGAGGATGGAAGCTGGAGCAAGGGAGAAGTGTGAGGAGGAAGGAGCAGGAGAGATGTTCTGTAGTGACTGTTAACCACCTCTTCACCATCCCCCCTGCTCCTCGTGGTGTTGGGGTAGGTAGAAGAACTGGAAACAATGGAGTAATGTGAGCGTGGGAGAAAGCGTGAGGGGAATGGTCTTTAATATTTTTGTCATTGTTTCTCACAATCCAAATCTTTTTTTAATTGGCAACAAATGAATTTGATCTTCCCTAAGTCAACGGGTCTTTGTCCATGATGGCAATTGGTAACTGATCTCCTTTACTTTATCTTGACCCATGAGTTATTCCATCTTATTTTCTCCCTTTGTCCTGCTGAGGCAGGGGATTGAGTGAGCAGCTGGGTGGGTGTCTGGCTGCTGGCCAAGGCTAACCCACTACAGAAGCACCACATCAGGACTGCTGCATGCAGCATGGGGCTTCCCAGCAGAAGAAAGACCCTGACAGACTGGAGCAAGTCCTGCAGAGGCCAGAAGGGTGGCTGGGACCTGGAGCACATTATGGACAAGGAGAGGCTGAGAGAGAGGGGTTCCTTAGAAATCATTTAGAACAAAGCACAGGAGCAAGAACCCAGGCCAGTTGGTGGGATCTCAGTCAATGGAGATATTCAGTATTTGTTGAGACAAGGCCATGAGCACCTGTTCAAGCTGGATCTGTCTGAGAACTGGCTTGGCTGAGAGACCAGCTGTGGCAAGAGCTATGGAGCTTGTGTGCAATAAGTGTCAGTAGGAAACTGCTTCCCTTTTTCTTAATACTGGTGGTGGAGTTAGGCATCACAGAGCCCCGGGGGAGGATGGGGCTGACTCTGCAGGAAACGTCCCTTCTCAGGGCTGGGGTGTACAAACAGAGATGGAAATGGCCGGTGTGTGGGACTGTTCTGGGACAGTTTTCCCAGAGCAGCTTCTGCAGGGTGTCCAGGGAACATGGCAGAGACCTGGCCCCTCTCTTCTGCACCTTCGGTGCCTTGCTTCCTTCACCATGATGCCTGACTCTGCACTGGCAGCACCCTGCTGGCTGCCCCCACCCTGCACACTCACACAGCTTAGCTCTACACTCGTGCTTTCCTCTCCTGGGCACTTCCCAGACCAGGCCCTCCCCACCTCTCCCCACCTCCCCTGCCCTCTCCCCAGCCCAGTGCAGCAAAGCAGCCCAGCCTGGGCTGGCCCCACGGCAGCGCCCATCGCAGGGTGCTGCAGAGCTCTGGGCACTCACCCCACAGCCCCAGCCCCTCTGAAGGGCACAGCAGCTGCTGGGGAGAAGAGAGGGGAGGTTCAGGCTCCCAGTCAACCCCAAGGCTGGTGCTGGCCCCAAGGCCATGAGGAAATAGGTTAGGCGCTCTCTGGCTCTCCTGAATTCATATTGTACGTGACGCCCAACGCTGACTGAATTTACCCCCTCCTCTGACCCCACCAGCTCCAATCCCCAGGACGGCATGAGAGTCCTGGGGCTCCTCAGGCAGCTCCTGCATCTCTCCACTCTCCCTGCCCTCTGCCTGCTGGGCTCCTACTGACTCCAATGGCAGAGTCCTTGTTTTGCATACCTCAGTTTAATCATAGAATCATAGGATCGTTAAGGTGGGAAAGGACCCCAGAGAGCATCGAGTCCAACCTCTTAACCTCACTGCCTGGTCCACCTCTAAGCCATGTCCCTAAGCACCACATCCACACGATTTTTGAATACTTCCAGGGACTGTGATTGTACCACTTCTCTGGGCAGTCTGTTCCAATGCCTACCCACTCTCTCTGGGAAGATTTTTTTCCTAATATCTAATCTAAATCTCCCCTGGCACAACTTGAGCCCATTTCCTCTTATCCTATGACTTGTTACTTGGGAGAAGAGACCGAGCCCCATCTCACTGCAACCTCCTTTCAGGCAGTTGTAGAGAGCAATAAGGTCTCCCCTCAGCCTCCTCTTCTCCAAACTAAACAACCCCTACTCCCTCAGCTGCTCCTCGTAAGACTTGTGCTCTGGACACTTCAACAGCTTCAATAGCTTCATGTTTTGCTTTTGGGGGGGGGTTCAAATCTGAGGGCCTTTCATCTTCTGAGCCTCCATTCATTCCAACCCCAGGGCACGTGGTGGGTCCCCATCCTCTCCTCTCCTCACCCCTCCAAATTCATTTCCAGGGAGTCTCGTATATGCCATCAGTCCTGTCATACATGAAGAAACCTGAGGAGAGAATGGGAGCTCATGGACCATCTCCCCTGCCCCTGGACACCAAGAAGAGAGCTTTTAAATTCAGAGTATTTGGCTCCTTGGAACGCAATAGTACCATGAGCTTAACTCCCAAAACACTGAGAACACAAGGAGATCAGACTCTTCAAAAAAACAATTCCTTGGACATTTTCTTGGCAGCAGCTTTGGAGGAAGAGCCCAGCCTTCAGGCACTGGACCTGCGAGATTCTGTTTTATTGAAGAGCTGCTATTGTACATGCCACATAGCACACAGTGTTGTGCAACAGTCAGACACAATAAGATCAAGCCTCAAGACAAGTAGTATAAGCCCAGAAATTTATCTATAAGCAGGATTATTGCGAGAGAAGAAAACAGACTCTTGGCCTAAGAAAGACTCTGGGAAATGTGATGAGAAGGGAAGGCAGATTATTCTCGATGAAACAGCGACCATTGTGTCGTTTTCCATAGGGCATCCTTGAGCTCCTGGTTCCTCATGCTGTAGATGAGGGGGTTCACTGCTGGAGGCACCACACTGTACAGCACTGCCACCACTAAGTCAAGAACTGGGGAGGAGATGAAGGAGGACTTCAAGTAGGCAAACATGGCAGTGCTGACAAACAGGGAGACCACAGCCAGGTGAGGGAGGCACGTGGAAAAGGCTTTGTGCCGTCCCTGCTCAGAGGGGATCCTCAGCACGGCCCTGAGGATCTGCACATAGGACACCACAATGAATACAAAACACCCACAGACTAAACAGGCACTTACCACAAGGGCCCCAACTTCCCCGAGGTAGGCACCTGAGCAGGAGAGCTTGAGGATCTGGGGGATTTCACAGAAGAACTGGTCCAGGACATAGCCTTGGCAGAGGGGTAGGGAAAATGTATTGGCAGTGTGCAAGAGAGCATTGAGAAACGCACTGCCCCAGGCAGCTGCTGCCATGTGGACACAAGCTCTGCTGCCCAGCAGGGTCCCGTAGTGCAGGGGTTTGCAGATGGCCACGTAGCGGTCGTAGGCCATGACAGTGAGAAGAAAATACACTCCTCCAACGAAGAAGACAAAGAAAAACAGCTGTGCAGCACATCCCAAGTAGGAGATGGCCATGGTGTTCCAATTCCACAGGGAACTGGCCATGGCTTTGGGGAGAGTGGTGGAGATGGAGCCCAGGTTGAGAAGGAAGAATTACATGGGGGTGTGGAGGCGGTGGTCGCAGGCTATGGTGGTGATGATGAGGCCGTTGCCCAGGAGGGCAGCCAGGTAGATGGCCAGGAAGAGCCAGAAAGTCAGGAGCTGCAGCTCCTGCCTGTGTGCAAATGCCAGGAGGAGGAACTGGGTGATGGAGCTGCTGCTGGACATCTGCTGCCTTTGGGCATGGAAACTGCCAAAGGAGAGAAAAGAGGAAAATTCAGAGAAGCTTCTCTGAGCCAAGTTTCATTCATTCATTCATTGTGCATTACCTAAGGGTGTTTTTCTTTCCTGGGGGGCTGTTACACATCTCCGAGGCTTCAGCTCTGGTTTGTGCTGGCTGAGTGTGCTGTGCAGAGCCATGCCCTCTCCCCAGGGGCTCCGGAAGGGTCAGCCCTGCTTTCCAGCAAGGACCCATGGAGGCAGCAACAGCCCCGGGTGTTTGGAGGGAGGCTTCCTGGGGAGGAGTTCCCTGTGCTGCACTAGAGCGGAGGGCAAAAAGCCCAGAAGGACGCTTTCTTCCCCAGAGGAAGCTGGGAGATGAGGCGCAGCAAACGTGTGTCGGTACACTGTGTTTTAGTATGCAGACACCCCCATCCCACTTGGGAAATGGTCTTGGAAGGGGTCACATTCCGCCGTTGCCCTGTTGCTCTCAGTGCAAACCTCCGTCAGTGCTCCCATGCAGGAGGGCTGCTCTGTCCATCAGCCTGGTGCCCAGCTGCTCTGGGCTTGCACCGCTCTCAGCTGCAGGACGACTGCACCCAGAGGTTGCTCTGCAAAAGACACTGGACTGTCCTGGGAGCAGAGGGGTCCTGTTCCAGGTGCAGAGTTCAAAACACCTCTCCTTTCCAGCACAGCTCTGCGGAGTATGAGGAAGAGGACAGGGCAAGGATGCTGATTGGCATGGGCAGATCGGGTGCTCTCCGTCATCTCCAAGGTTCTGCAGGAGAGCTGTGTCCTTCTGGAGGGATGCTCACAGCCCCGCAGGACTCCCTGTCCAGCATAATCAGGTGTCTTAAGGTGCTGTCTGCTAAGGGAAGCAGTGCCTCATTGCCCAAGCACTGAGTGCAGTGTCTGGAGCCTGGAAAATGAAGAGAGGGCTTGGGCACCTTGGTCCCATGGAAACACCTCCAGGGCAGCGCCCTCCAGGTCAGGGCCAGAGCAGGCACTCCACACCCCCACCCCTTGCCCCACACCACCACCGTTACTGCCAGGGACCCCACGAGCAGGAAGAAGAGCAGCACAAGCAGGGGGAGGAACAAAGAAGAACGCTGTGACTCTCCTCCTAAGAGAAGCAAGGAGAGGAGAGGCAGCCGGGCACTCAGGACAGCCTTCTCCTTACCCAGCAGAGCACAGCACCTCCCAGTTAGCAAAAGCGCAGGGCATTTGCTCTCAGCCCCTTTGCCCTGCAGAGGGAAGCGGCCACGTGTCAGGAGAGATGCCCCTCTGCTGTGCCAGAGCTCTGGCTGCAGAGGAGGCAACTCCTGCCCTGGACCACACAGCCTTGAGGGCAGAGGCTGTGCTGGGTGGGAGACGAGAGCAGGGGTCTTGCGCAGAGGCAGGTGTCTGCATTGGAGGGCATGACAAGGAGCTTCCCAAATTCTCCCTCCCATGCCATTTGTGATTGGAGGTTCCTAGAGCTCTCTGCCCATGTCTCTGCTGCCTGGAGCTATCCCTGCTGGGAAATGTTTCTCTGCCCTCCAGTTTTTCCCTGTCAGGGATCACCGACCCCATCACCCACTCCTGTCTGCTCAGCTCTGACCTGAAGAAACCTCCCTGTTTCAGGCACTCTCTAGAGGTACTCCCCGCTTGCAGGCAGTAAGGAGCAGGCCAGACAAACCCTGCTGAGGCCAGCAAAGGTGATGCTGGTGCTCTCTGGAGGTAGAGGAGTGGATGGAAGCAGTTGCCTTGGCTCCTACCAGACCTACTGATCTCTCAGCGTGGCAGCTCAGGACTCTCAGGCTCCCTCGCCAAACGCAGCAGCGCCTTTTCCCTTTGTCCTGAAACAGCAGGAAACTGGAAGCACGGCCTCAGGAAAGCTCTTTAGCTGTAAGGTATCCCCTGCCTTGCTCTTCCTCTGCAAGAGTGCCCTCTGAAATGCCCTGGGCAGCTCTGGCTGCACACCCTGCCTTCACCCCTTCCCCCTTGTCTAACATGAGCCCCTGGGCTGGGAGGCCTCCTGACAGACCCCGGAGGCTATGAACGCTTTCGGAGACCCTTCCCGCAACGGCAGCTGCATTGCCCTGCACCAAGAGACTTCCCGTGTCAAGGGCTGGAAAGGTTTCTTCCCTTGCAGCTCTCCTCTCTCCTCCCACTCCAGCCTGCCTTTAATCTCGCTCTGCCCTACTCCTTTGCCCAGAGCCCTGCTGCGCTTGGCAGAGGAGTTGCTCCTTGGCAGAGCTGTCTCTCTGCACTGCTGCCTGCTTCCCAGGAGCTCCCTCCACCCCAGGAGCCTGTCTCAGCCCCGGAGGAGGGCACCTGCCCAAGACGTCACTTTCTCTGCCCCCCACCCCACTCGGCGCTCCCTCCAGGTCTCCCTGCGGCTCTCCAGGAACCTGGTTGCAGCAATGTCCTTTCTGCTCTCCCAGACACAGTTAGGTCTGAGAATCCCCCTGCCTTGGCCCATCATGAGGCAGGACACCTGGACACTGCCAGGGAGGCATCTCCTTTAGCCATGCTGAGGGAAGGCAATCAGCTGAGTCAATGGAGGCATCTCATGCTGGATTTGTAGTGCTGGGGCTGGAAGGGACCTCAGCTCCCTCCCCTGCCTGCCACAAACCCCCAGGAGGTGCGATTCCCCTTGCTTCGGTCACGGCACCTGTTACAAATAGGCACCTGCACTCCTTTCCTGTGGTCTCACTGTCAGAGATGGAGACCAGGAGTTGACACACAAGCCCCTGGTGACATTTGAGGTGCCAGATGTAGTCCACGGTAATGGAGCAGTACTGAGAGACTGGGAAACATCTGGGGGCATCATCCTGCGGCCTGGTGAGGATGCCAGCTGAAATGACGGCAGATGCCCACATTTAGGACATCGCCACCTCTCCCTACTCACGCTGTTCAGGGCCGCCCATAGAGGTGTTCAGCTGACCACATGGAGTTCTGTGCCCGAGGGAGAGTGAAGTCACTCTCTTTCTCCCGTCTTTACCTCTATTGACGAGCTGTGCACTGGCTGTGACAAGAGTTGTCTCACACATCCCCATGGAGCCCGACCTAAGGGAGGGCAGCTGCTCACTGAATGGCCAAATACAGGCCTGCAGGGCTCTGTGAGACGCCAAGGCTCTCCACCAAGACTGCCTGTGGCTGGCAGGGACAGCACAGGACCTGCAGGAAAGCCACGTCCCCTCAGAGCGGGTGTGTGACAGACACCCCAGGCGGCATCTCCGATTCCTTCGGTGCTTGTGTGCAAGTGACTGATCCCCACCCCTGCAGTGAGGCCAGCTCTGTCCCATCTCTCTCCGGTAGATGCAAGGCACTGCATGAATTGGAAGCACGTTGCACTGGGGTCTCCACCTGCGGGCCTACGTTCTCAACATCTTCTGGTTCTCCTCTCCCCCATCCTTTACTCACCCTCTTGATGAGACACTCTTCAAAGAGTCCAATGAATCTGGAGGTCAACAGGTTGGGTGAGCCCTTGTGGGTGAGGATCAGAGGAGAGGCCATTTTGGGCGACATCATGGTGGGAGATAAGACCCTGCAATCAAGGGGAGGAGGTGGACAAGCTCTTACTTAAGCAACTCAAGGAAGTCTCCAGATCAGTGACCTGGGGCTCTTTCTGGGGGCTTTAATGACCCTGACATTCATTGGAGGGGGAAGACAGCACTGTGAAAACAGACCAATAGGTTTCTGGAGGATGTTGGAGCAATTTCTTAGGAAAGCCACCAGCTGGACCAACATAGACGATGCTCACCTGGCTCCGGTCCTTGCATACCATGAAGAGCTGGTGAGGGACATGAAAACCAGTGTCATCCTTGGCTGTAGTGACCATGAAATAGGGGGGTGCAGCTCTTGAGCAGCCTGAGGAAGGAGAGGAGCAGAGTGCAGGTGTCAGACCTCAGAGGGGAAGACTTTGGCCTGTTCAGGGGGCTTTTAGTGGGGGATCCCATGGGCAGCAGTGAGGGGCAGCACAACTCAGTACAGCTGGTCTTTAAAGCCAGAATTGCCCACAAAGAGCAGTGGTGAGTCCATAGCTGACGAGACCAGCCTGGGTGAAGAGGAAACTCCTGAGGAAGCTCCATAGTTAGTAGAAGCAGAGAGGAGAGGCAGATGCAGAGGCTCACTTGAGAGGGAGGAATTTAGAAATGGGCTTTAGGAAACCTACAGCTTCCCTAGAGATGACCCTTGCCAGGCAGACCAAGGATAAAACTAAACTAAAACTGAACCAAATATTCTTCCTCATAGGTGGAGAAAGGGCGATGGGGCCATCATGCAGTCCCCCATACCTACGGAATGGGGAACGTTCCCAGCCCTTAGGTAAATCTCTTCCCTCTCTCTCTCATGACCTGCATAGTGTTTGTGCTTGAGAAAACCCTCATCATCATGCACGTGGTGGCAAACCAGCATACGCACACCCCCATGGGCTTCTTCTTGGGCCATTTGTCTTCCCTGGAGATCTTCTACAGACCCACCACCCTGCCCCAGCTGATGGCCAGCTGTGTGACTGGGGACAGCACCATCTCTGCTCATCACGGTGCTAGTATTGTTTCCTGCACCTTTTGCATGTACTGAGTGTTTACTACCCGTGACCACATCCTACGATCAGTACTGGGCTGTGTGCCACGCCCTGCTCTCTACAAGACTCATGAACCGGCAGGTCTGTCTCCAGAGGGCAGCTGCCCCTTCGCTAGGGGCATTTCTGTCATCTACAGTCATAATTTCAGTCGTGTCCCAGATACAGTTGTGTGGCCCCAGTGGAGTGGACTACTTCTTCTGTGATTTCACCCCATTGCTGGAGCTCTCACGAAGTGACACTGTGACACTCGTGCTCTTTGCTGTCATAACCTGCTTTTTAGATCCCATCCTCCCGTTCCTGTTCACATGGTCATCCTGTGCGCATCAGAGATGCCTCCCTGGGGCAGCTCTCCCATCCAGCGTGGGCAGGCAGAAAGCCTTCTCCACCTGCTCCTCTCACCTCACTAGTGCCACTCTTTTCTATGACACCCTCATCCTTGGGGGTGTGATGCCCAGAACAGCCCTCCTGAGACAGTTTGACAACACCCTTTTTCTCCACCATCCTCACATCCCTGTTCAATCCCTTCATCTACAGCCTGTGGACTAGAAAGGTTGGGGGACACTGAGAAAAATGCTCAGGGAAGCTGTGAGCTGCACAGAGACCCCACTGGAGCTGTGGGCCTGCAGGAAGAAATCACTTCTGGCTCTCTTCTGAGCTAGGCCAGAGGACCTGGACTGGCGTGTGCTGTGTCCTGGGCACTCCGCTGGAAGGGTGGGATATGAAGAAGGCTTCTGGTGTGGGAAGGAGCAGAGAGGTGCTGGTGGAGCTGGCTGGTGTCATCAGGAGACCTCTCTCAAACATCTTGGAAGGGGCAGAGAGATCAGGGAGGCTGCAAGGTCCTCAGAAAAGGCAAATATCAAACCCATCCTCAAGAAGGGCAAGAAGGAGGATTGGGAGTGTTACAGGTTGGTCAGCTTCACCTCAGTCCCTGGGAAGGTGGCAGGGCAAATGCTCTTGCAGCTATCTCCATCACTTGAAGGACAAGAAAAGGATTGCGGAACCCATGTGGGAGGGGAAAGAAGGGCATGCTGTGTACCTGGACTTTTGCAACTCCTTGGATGTGGTTTCCCGTGGTCTCCCTAGAGCGGATTGTTGACATCTGGACTGAAGAAGTGGATGATGTGGTGGGTGGGAAGTTGGCTGGACGATCAGGAACAAATCTGTCAGTGGTACAAAGTCCTCCGAGGAGCCAGATACTAGCAGCATCCCTCAGGGATCAGCAAAATTTCTTAAAAAGTCATGAAAAGCTGGAAATTAAGACTTTTTCAGCTATTACCTAGATTTCTTTTTCTGAACTCCTTCCAGTTTGTACTGGGACCAGTCCCAGTCCAAACTGGAACCCTTTAACCCCTCTCAGTACAGACTGACCCCCCTCCAAGCAGAAACTGCATCCATTTAACCACTCCCAGTACAGACTGGGCCCTGTCACATTATAAACTGGATCCTGTTAACCCCTCATAGTACAGAATGGACCCCATCCGAGTCCAAAATGGTTCCCTTTAACCCCTCCCAGTACAGACTGGGCCCTGTCACGTTATAAACTGCATCCCCTGACCCCCTCCCAGTACAGGCTGGGCCCCGTCCCAGTACAAACCTGATCCCTTTACCTCTCCCAGTACAGACTGGGCCCCCTCCCAGTACAAAGTGGATCCTTCAAACACCTCCCAGTACAGAATGGGGCCTCTCCCAGTGCAAACTGGACACATTTAATACTTGCCAGTACAGACTGGGCCCTGTTCCAGTACAAACTGGTTCCTTTTAACCCCTCCCAATACAGACTGAGCCCCCTTCCAGTACAAACTGGATCCATTTAACGCCTCCCAGCACAGACTTTGCCCTGTCCCAGTATAAAATGGAGCCCTTGGTCCCCTTCCCAGCACAGACTGGGCCTCATCCCAGTACAAACTGGATCCCTTTCACATTGCCCAGCTCAGACTGGGCCCTGTCCCAGGACAAACTGCATCCTTTTATCCTTTTCCATTACAGACTGGGCACGTCCTAGTACAAAATCGATCCCATGATTCCTTCCCAGTACAGGCTGTGTCCCGTCACAGTCCAGCCTGGATCCCTTTAACTCCTGCCAGTACAGCCTGGGCCCCATCCCAGTACAAACTGGATCCCCTGGCCCCATCCCAGTAGAGACTGGGCCCTGTCCCCATACAAACTGGATCTCTTTAACCTTATAGACTGGGTCTCATCCCTGTACAGACCCCTAACTGCCCCCCAGATCCCTAAGGGCCCCCATGGACCCCTAAGTGCAACCTTGGCACCCCTAAATGCGTCCATTGTCCATACCCCTCCCTCCCTTCCCTCCACTATGCCATGCCCCATGTGTCCTCTGGCCCCAGCTGCAGCCCCGCTTCTTGACCTTCACCTTGCTGTGGGCCAGCCCCACCTTCCCCAGCGCCTTCAGCCCTTGGCTGAGACTCCCCCTCACCTCATCCAGCCTTCCTTGGAGGGAAGCCTCTGCCCAGGCCTTCACCTGAGCTTGGGTGGGCTCAAGGCTTGTCCTCCTCAGCTGGTGCCGGGTGGCCATTAGATCTTTAGAAGGTCTCAAGCTCAACCTTGGGTGTTGACTGAGAAGACAACCACTCCAGTGGAGACATCAGAAATCCTGCAGTAGCTTCAAGGTCAAATCCAAGAGGAAGAAGAGAGGTTGTAGGTGCTGGAGATCATCTAGTCAAAGCCCACCTTAGAGTGGAGACCACCCCTGGAGATACCCAACACACAAGTGGTGTCCCTCAGGGGTCCATGCTGGGACCAGTACTGTTGAATATCTTTATCAAGGACATGAATAGTGCAACTGAGTGCAAGTTTTGAGATGCCACCAAGCTGAGTGGGGCAGGTGACACTCCCGAGGGACAGGATGCCATCCAGAGGGACCTGGACAAGCTTGAGAAGGAGGCCCATGTGAACCTCGTGAGGTTCAACAAGGCCAAGTGCAAGGTCCTGCACCTGGGTCGGGGCAACCCCTGGTGTCAATACAGGCTGGGGGATGAAGGGATGGAGAGCAGCCTTGAGGAGAAGGACTTGGGGGCACTGGTAGATGAAAAGCTGGACATGAGCGGGCAATGTGCTCTCACAGCCCAGAAAGCCAACTGTATCCTGGGCTGCATGAAAAGAAGCGTGGCCAGCAGGTCGAGGGAGGGGATTCTGCCCCTCTACTCTGCTCTGGTGAGACCCTACATGGAGTACTGCGTCCAGCTCTGGAGTCCTCAGTACAGAGGAAGGACATGGACCTGTTGGAGCGGGTCCAGAAGAGGGCCACAAAAATGATCCGAGGGATGGAACACCTCTGCTATGAGGAAAGGCTGAAAGAGCTGGGGGTGTTCAGCCTGGAGAAGAGAAGGCTGCTGTAGGAGCATAGATTTAGATTGAACACAAGGAAAAATTTCTCCCAATGAGGGGAGTGAAACACATTTCCCAGAGAGGTGGTAGATGCGGCATCCTTGGAAACATTTAAGGACAGGCTATATGAGGCTCTGAGCAACCTGATCTAGTTGTAGAAGTCCCTGCCCATTGCAGGGGGGTTTAGATGACCACTAAAGGTCCCTTCACACCCAAATCATTCTATGATTCTATGATTCTATGATTCTATGAATGCTATGACCAGGATTAGAGGGGACCCTGCCTCTAGCCAGGTGGTTGAAAGGGGCAGCCGGGTTTACTGGATTGTATGGATTCGATGGCCTGGCACAGCAGACCCGCAGGATGATAAGGCTCTAATGGACACCGGTACACAGTGTACCCTATTGCCATCAAGCAATAAAGGGGCAGAACCCATCTGTATTTCTGGAGTGACAGAGGGATGACCATGGGACCATAGAAAAGGAGTGCAGGTGCCTATTTGTACCAGGTCCATGACTGAAGCAAGAGGAATCCCACCTCCTGGGGGTCTGTGGCAGGCCTGGGAGGGAGCTGAGGTCCCTTCCAGCCCCAGCACTACAAATCCAGCATAAGATTGCCTCCATTGACTCAGCTGATTGCCTTCCCTCAGCGTGGCTGAAGGAGATGCCTCCCTGGCAGTCTCCAGGTGTCCTGCCTCATGATGGGCCAAGGCAGGGGGATTCTCAGACCTAACTGTGTCTCGGAGAGGAGAAAGGCCACTGCTGCAAAGAAACGTCTCTGCAGAGGTGAGAGAGGCAACATCGGTGATTCCTTCAGTCTCTTCCCAAGCAGGTTCCTGGAGAGCCGCAGGGAGACCTGGAGGGAGCGCCGAGTGGGGTGAGGGGCAGAGAAAGTGACGTCTTGGGCAGGTGCCCTCCTCCGGGGCTGAGACAGGCTCCTGGGGTGGAGGGAGCTCCTGGGAAGCAGGCAGCAGTGCAGAGAGACAGCTCTGCCAAGGAGCAACTCCTCTGCCAAGCGCAGCAGGGCTCTGGGCAAAGGAGTAGGGCAGAGCGAGATTAAAGGCAGGCTGGAGTGGGAGGAGAGAGGAGAGCTGCAAGGGAAGAAACCTTTCCAGCCCTTGACACGGGAAGTCTCTTGGTGCAGGGCAATGCAGCTGCCATTGCGGGAAGGGTCTCTGAAAGCGTTCATAGCCTCCAGGGTCTGTCAGGAGGCTTCCCAGCCCAGGGGCTCATGTTAGACAAGGGGGAAGGGGTGAAGGCAGGGTGTGCAGCCAGAGCTGCGCAGGGCATTTCAGAGGGGGCTTTTGCAGAGGAAGAGCAAGGCAGGGGATACCTTACAGCTAAAGAGCTTTCCTGAGGCCGTGCTTCCAGTTTCCTGCTGTTTCAGGACAAAGGGAAAAGGCGCTGCTGCGTTTGGCGAGGGAGCCTGAGAGTCCTGAGCTGCCACGCTGAGAGATCAGTAGGTCTGGCAGGAGCCAAGGCAACTGCTTCCATCCCCTCCTCTACCTCCAGAGAGCACCAGCATCTCGTTTGTTGGCCTCAGCAGGGTTTCTCTGACCTGCTCCTTACTGCCTGCAAGCGGGGAGTACCTCTAGAGAGTGCCTGGAACTGGGAGGTTTCTTCAGGTCAGAGCTGAGCAGACAGGAGTGAGTGATGGGGTCTGTGATCCCTGACAGGGAAAAACTGGAGGGCAGAGAAACAGCTCCAGGCAGCAGAGACATAGGCAGACAGGTATAGGAAACTCCAACCCCAAATGGCATGGGAGGCAGAATTTGGGAAGCTCCCTGTCATGCCCTCCAATGCAGACACCTGCCTCTGCGCAAGACCCCTGCTCTCGTCTCCCACCCAGCACAGCCTCTGCCCTCAAGGCTGTGTGGTCCAGGGCAGGAGTTGCCTCCTCTGCAGCCAGAGCTCTGGCACAGCAGAGGGGCATCTCTCCTGACACGTGGCCGCTTCCCTCTGCAGGGCAAAGGGACTGAGGGCGACTGCCCTGTGCTTTTGCTAACTGGGAGGTGCTGTGCTCTGCTGGGTAAGGAGAAGGCTTTCCTGAGTGCCCGGCCGCCTCTCCTCTCCTTGCTTCCCTTAGGAGGAGAGTCACAGCGTTCTTCTTTGTTCCTCCCCCTGCTTGTGCTGCTCTTCTTCCTGCTCGTGGGGTCCCTGGCAGTAACGGTGGTGGTGTGGGGCAAGGGGTGGGGGTGTGGAGTGCCTGCTCTGGCCCTGACCTGGAGGGCGCTGCCCTGGAGGTGTTTCCATGGGACCAAGGTGCCCAAGCCCTCTCTTCATTTTCCAGGCTCCAGACACTGCACTCAGTGCTTGGGCAATGAGGCACTGCTTCCCTTAGCAGACCTCACCTTAAGACACCTGATTATGCTGGACAGGGAGTCCTGCAGGGCTGTGAGCATCCCTCCAGAAGGACACAGCTCTCCTGCAGGACCTTGGAGATGTCGGAGAGCACCCGATCTGCCCATGCCAATCAGCATCCTTGCCCTGTCCTCTTCATCATACTCCACAGAGCTGTGCTGGAAAGGAGAGGTGTTTTGAACTCTGCACCTGGAACAGGACCCCTCTGCTCCCAGGACAGTCCAGTGTCTTTTGCAGAGCAACCTCTGGGTGCAGTCGTCCTGCAGCTGAGAGCGGTGCAAGCCCAGAGCAGCTGGGCACCAGGCTGATGGACAGAGCAGCCCTCCTGCATGGGAGCACTGACGGAGGTTTGCACTGAGAGCAACAGGGCAACGGCGGAATGTGACCCCTTCCAAGACCATTTCCCAAGTGGGATGGGGGTGTCTGCATACTAAAACACAGTGTACCGACACACGTTTGCTGCGCCTCATCTCCCAGCTTCCTCTGGGGAAGAAAGCGTCCTTCTGGGCTTTTTGCCCTCCGCTCTAGTGCAGCACAGGGAACTCCTCCCCAGGAAGCCTCCCTCCAAACACCCGGGGCTGTTGCTGCCTCCATGGGTCCTTGCTGGAAAGCAGGGCTGACCCTTCCGGAGCCCCTGGGGAGAGGGCACGGCTCTGCACAGCACACTCAGCCAACACAAACCACAGCTGAAGCCTTGGAGCTGCATAACCCCCCCCCCCCCCCCCGAGGGAAGAAAAGCACCCTTAGGTATTTCACAATGAATGAATGAAATTTGGCTCAGAGAAGCTTCTCTGAATTTTTTTATTTTCTCTCTTTGGCAGTTTCCCTGCCCAGAAGCAGCAGATGTCCAATGGCAGCTCCACGAACGAGTTCCTCCTCCTGGCATTCGCAGACACGCGGGAGCTGCAGCTCCTGACTCTCTGGCTCTTCATGGGCATCTACCTGGCTGCTCTCCTGGGCAACGGCCACATCATCACCGCCATAGCCTGCGACCACCGCCTCCACACCCCCATGTACTTCTTCCTCCTCAACCTCTCCCTTCTTGACCTGGGCTCCATCTCCACCACTCTCCCCAAAGCCATGGCCAATGCCCTGTGGGACACCATGGCCATCTCCTACTTGGGATGTGCTGCACAAGTCTTTTTTTTCTTTTTCTGTGTTACAGCAGAGTATTGTCTTCTCACAATCATGTCTTATGACCGCTACGTGGCCATCTGCAAACCCCTGCACTACGGGACCCTCCTGGGCAGCAGAGCTTGTGTCCACATGGCAGCAGCTGCCTGGGGCAGTGGGTTTCTCAATGCTCTCCTGCACACTGCCAATACATTTTCCCTACCCCTCTGCCAAGGCAATGTCCTGGACCAGTTCTTCTGTGAGATCCCCCACATCCTCAAGCTCTCCTGCTCAGATGCCTACCTCAGGGAAGTGGGGCTTCTTGTGGTTAGTGCCTGTTTAGCCTTTGGGTGTTTTGTTTTCCTTGTGGTGTCCTATGTGCAGATCTTCAGGGCCGTGCTGAGGATCCCCTCTGAGCAGGGACGGCACAAAGCCTTTTCCACGTGCCTCCCTCACCTGGCCGTGGTCTCCCTGTTTGTCAGCACTGTAATGTTTGCCTACTTGAAGCCCCCCTCAGTGTCCTCCATATTTCTAGATCTCGTGGTTTCTGTTTTGTACTCAGTGGTGCCTCCAGCAGTGAACCCCCTCATCTACAGCATGAGGAACCAGGAGCTCAGGGGTGCCCTATGGAAACTGACGCAATGGCCGCTGTTTCATCGAGAATAACCTGCCTTCCCTTCTCTGCGCATTTCCCATTTCTCACTTTTTCTTAGGCCATGTTTGCTTTTTTCTCTTGTGGTAATCCTGGTTATGGGTAATTTTCTAGGCTTATACTACTTGTCTTGAGGCTTAATCCCCTCGTATATGGCGCTTGCACAACACTGTGCCAGATGTGGCATGGCCAATAGCAGTTCTTTAATAAATGGAATCTCCCAGGTCCAGTGCCTGAAGGCTGGGCTCTTCCTCCACAGGTGCTGTAAAGAATATGTCCAAGGAATTGGTCTTTTAAAGAGTCTGTTCTCCTTTTGTTCTCAGTATTTTGGAGTTAAGTTCAGGGTGGCACTGAGTTCCACTGGACCAAACGCTCTGGATTTAAAAGCTCTCTTCTTAATATCCAATGGCAGGGGAGATGGTCCATGAGCTCCCATTCTCTCCCCAGGTTTCTTCATGTATGACAGGACTGATGGCATATACCAGACTCTCTGGAAATGAATTTGGAGGGGTGAGGAGAGGAGAGGATAGGGACTCACCACGTGCCCTGGGTTTGGAATGAATGGAGGCTCAGAAGGTGAAACACCGTCAAAGATGAAATCCCCCAAAAGTACAGCACTAAATTCAGATATGCTCAAAGAAGAACTGTGTGATGGGAGTCAGTGGGAACCCAGGAGGCAGAGGGAAGGGAGAGTGGAGAGATGCGGGAGCTCCCTGAGGAGCCCCAGGACTCTCATGCTGTCCTGGGCAGTGGGGCTGGTGGGAGCACAGGGGGGAAATTCAGTTAGGTTTGGGCATCACCTACAATATAAATTCAGGAGAGCCAGAGCGTGGCTAGCCTCTTTTTCCTCGTGCCTTTGGTGACAGCACAACCCCTGGGGCTGATGGGGACACTGAACCCCACTCTCTGCCCCCCAGCAGCTGCTGTGCCCTTCAGAGGGGCTGGCGCTGTGGGGTGAGTGCCCAGAGCTCTGCAGCACCCTGCGATGGGCGCTGCCGTGGGGCCAGCCCAGGCTGGGCTGCTTTGCTGCACTGGGCTGGGGAGAGGGCAGGGGAGGTGGGGAGAGCTGGGGAGGGGCTGGGCTGGGCTGGGAAGTGCCCAGGAGAGGAAAGCAGCAGTGTAGAGCTAAGCTGTGTGAGTGTGCAGGGTGGGGGCAGCCAGCAGGGTGCTGCCAGTGCAGAGTCAGGCATCACGGTGAAGGAAGCAAGGCACCGAAGGTGCAGAAGAGAGAGGCCAGGTCTGTGCCATGTTCCCTGGACACCCTGCGGAAGCTGCCCTGGGAAAACTGTCCCAGATAGTCCCACACACCGGCTATTTCCATCTCTCTTGGGACATCCCATCCTTGAGAAGGGACTTTTGCTGCATCGTCACCCTCATCCTCCTCTGGGGCTCGGTGATACCCAACTCCACCACCAGTATTAAGAAAAAGGGAAGCAGTTTCCTACTGACACTTATTGCACACAAGCCCCAGAGCTCTTGCACAGCTGATCTCTCAGCCAAGCCCATTCTCAGACAGATCCAGCTTGAACAGGTGCTCATGGCCTTGTCTCAACAAATACTGAATATCTCCATTGATTGAGATCCCACCAACTGGAGTGGGTTCTTGTTCCTGTGCTTTGTTTTGAATGATTTCTAAGGAACCCATGTCTCTCAGCCTCTCCTTGTCCATAATGTGCTCCAGGTCCCAGCCACCCTTCTGGCCTCTGCAGGACTTGCTCCAGTCTGTCAGGGTCTTTCTTCTGCTGGGAAGCCCCATGCTGCATGCAGCAGTCCTGATGTGGTGCTTCTGTAGTGGGTTAGCCTTTGCCCGTATCCAGACACCCACCCAGCTGCTCAGTCCCTCCCCTGCCTCAGCAGGACAAAGGGAGAAAATAAGATGGAATAACTCATGGGTCAAGATAAAGTAAAGGGATCAGTTACCAATTGCCATCATGGACAAAGACCCGTTGACTTGGGGAAGATCAAATTCAATTGTTGCCAATTAAAAAAAGATTTGGACTGTGAGAAACAATAAGAAAAATATTAAAGACCATTCCCCTCACACTTTCCCCCAGGCTCAAATTACTCCATTGTTCCCAGTTCATCTACCTACCCCAAGACCACGACGAGTAGGGGGGATGGTGAAGAGGGGGTTAGGAGTCAGTAAAGAACATCTCCATCAGTCCTTCTTCCTCACACTTCTCCCCTGCTCCAGCTTCGGTCCTCTCCATGGGACTCCACCATATTTGTTGTCAAGGCTAGGTGGTGTTCCTTTCTTTCTCTCTTACTTTTCTCCTTCATACTCACAGAATCATGGAAATGTTGAGATTGGAAAGGACCTCTGGAGATCATCTAGTTCAACCCTCCAACTGAGGCAGGGTCAGTTAGAGCAGGTTGCTGAGCACCTTGTCTAGCTGAGTTTGGAATATCTCCATGGATGGAGACTCCACAGCCTCTCTGGGAAACCTATTACAGTTTTGACCACCCTCACAGTCAAAAAGTGCTTTCTTGTGTTCAGATGGCATTTCATGTGTCCATCACCCCTTGTCTTGTCACTGGGAACTACTGAGAAGAGTTTGGCTCCCTGGTCTTCATGCCCTCCCATCAGGTATGTATATGCATGAATAAGATCCCTCCGAGCCTTTTCTTCTCCAGACTGAACAGTCCCACATCTTTCAGCATTTCCTCCTATGAAAGATGCTGCAGTCCCTTAAAACAGCTTTATGGCCCTTTGCTTTGCTTTAGCAAGTCAACACGTTTCCTACACTGGGCAGCCCAGCACTGGACACAGCACTCCAGATGGGGCCTCGCCAGTGCTGAGTGGAGGGCAAGGGTCACCTCCCTCCATCTGCCAGCAATGCTTTTCCTAATGCAGCCCAGGAGGCTGTTGGCCTTTGCTGAGAGGGTGCAATTCAGATCCTGCTCAGCTGCTTCTCCTCTGGAATGCCAAGGTCCTTCTCTGCAGAGCTGCTATCTGTCCAGTCGGTCCCCACCATGATGTCCACAGTGTGGTTGGATCACAGGCTGCCCTCCCCCAGGGACTTTCTCAGCACCACCTTGTCCTTCTTGCAGATCAGCTCCACCTCTGGCACAGGCCCCACGCTGCTGCAGAGTCACCTGGGACAGCAAAGCCCTCTCCTGCCAGGGCTGCACAGCCCAGGCCTCTTTCTCTCTGCCCTTGGGGACTGCAGCTTTTGCTCTCGGTGTGGGAACCTCATCCATCATTATGGCACCACCTGCCACCCACGCCAGCGTGCCTCTGCTGGGAAGCCAAGCCTTTCCACACACGGGGTCCCATCTCTGGGCACCAGGTTTCCATGTGACAAGTCTGCCCTTGGCCCTGGTGCCACATCTGAGGTGCTGCAGCCCAAATGGGCACCAAAACGCACAGCCTGGGGCACAGAGAGCAGGAACCTCGTGTGCCATCACAGAGCTGTGACATCAGTGGAATAAGAGCTGAGGTGGGGAAGCTCCCATGGCTTTTGTGGTTGCTGGAGATACAGTGTCCTGAGGAGAGACTGACAGGGGAGATGAGAAGTGGGGGATGCCTTGTGTGATGTCAGGGCAGCTCAGATATATGGAGGGTCTCTATGGGACATGTTACAGGTTAGACGGCAGCTTTTGTATTGGTCAGCTTCTAACTGAACCACCCAGTCTTCTGCTCTCCTGGACCTGATACTCCCAAAAGAGGAAGGGCTCATCAGGCATGTGAAGACCAGTGTCAGCTTTGGCTGTAGTGACCCAGAAACGGCTGTCTCCCAGATCCCCAGGGAAGTGGGGAAGGAGAGAGCACAAACACCATACATCAGGGAGTGATAATGTGGTCTGTTGAGAGCAGTGGCAGGTGGGATCCCATGTGAGGGCCCTGAGAGCAGCCATAGGCCTTCACGGCCATGACCAGCCTCACAGGGAGCCTCCACCTGCATCTCTGTCCATGGACCCAGGAGACCGTTGAATCCCGGCCTGAGTTTCAGCCCCAGCTTGATCTATGCTGGAGGTGTATGGGTCTCCAGACACAGCCATAGATACAGCCATAGACAGAGCCTTGCCTGGCCATGGACCTTACTGATTCAGACTTGCAGACTCAGTTTCCAGCTTGATTCTCTATGAGATGTACAATGGAATGGCACCGTAGCCCTCCAAGCGCCAGACCCCAGCTGATTCACAGAGGCCTAAGGGCCTTTCTGCTGCCTTTCCTCCTGTCATTTGGTCAGATTTTGGGAGAAGAGAAATGAAAAGCAGGTGAGATTTCTGGGTTCCAATGTTTGAAATGGGGAAGCAGAGCCTTCCTATAGGAAATGATCTAAAGGATATGCTAGTTCAAAAGTGTTATCTTCACCTCCTTTCTTGGAGGCTTTGAATCTTCAGCAGGAACCTGGAAGCTCTGAGATCCCTCCATCTCCCTCTCCTTTAGCAATGAAGTTGATAGTACCCAAGTCAGAGGCTTTCAATTCTGTTTCCAGCCTAAAGCACCCCAAGGTCTGGGGATATGCCAGGACACTTGCCTAAGGAAGCCACTCCTCTGGACAAGAAGGTGGATGTTCCCAGGAATCTCAGGAGGCATGGCGTACTGATGGGAGCTGTTCAGGGAGCTGGCCAAAGATCTCGTCTCCATTTCTGTAATGGTGGCCTAGATGCCAGCTTCATGTGTAAACTCTCTCTCTGGATGCGGACATTTACTGAGCAACCTGGGCTGACCTCAGAGCTGGCCCTGCTTGGAGCTGGGCATTGGACTACAGACCACCTGAGCTCCCTTCCCCCCTGACCTGTCCTAGGAGCACATGATGTAGAGACCCTCGCCTCCAGCTTTATCTCTTCTTGTATGATGTGTGGATCGGCACAGGCTCCTGGAAGGGCTGGTGGGAAAAAGACTGCTGGGGGTGTCTAGTCCAGTCTCCAGGCTGGCTGTGACTTTGTGGAGCAAAGGAGAGCTCCAAAGGTGGAGATCACAGCAACACTCCTCCTAGTCCATGTTATCTTTCCTAAGGCTCAGCCTAAAGCTGCCAAGAGGCAGTTTGTG
Organism: Nipponia nippon; assembly: GCF_047370975.1. Taxonomy (NCBI): domain Eukaryota; kingdom Metazoa; phylum Chordata; class Aves; order Pelecaniformes; family Threskiornithidae; genus Nipponia; species Nipponia nippon. The sequence continues at coordinate 348,474 of NW_028262381.1, read as the reverse complement.
GCTGTTGCCTCTCTCATACCATCAGCCACTGCAGAGGAGAGCTTGGCTCCATCATCTCTCCAGGTAGGTTTAGGCTCTTACTAGGTTGCCCCATGCCTCCTTCAGCAGGCTAGAGAGGCCCAGTTCCCTCAGACTCTCCTCACAGCTTGTGCTTAGGCCCCTCACTCCAACACGGCAGTCCTTCTCTGGACCCTCTCCAGTTTCTCCACTTGCCTTTCGAAATGTGAGGCCCGCTGGCTCGTATGGCTTCAGCATGGTTCCCAGGCCCTTCTCCTCAGGGCACTCCTCAGCTGGTATGGTCACTACCCATGCTGCTGCGTGGTGGCAGTGTGCAGCTTGTGGGCTGAGCTACAAATAGGGTAAAAGGTGAAAGAAAAAAGATGAGAACAAACATAAACTAAACCCAACAGGCAACGCAAAGGCAATCACTTACCACCTCCCACAAGCAGACTGATGCTCAGCCAGTCTCCCAGCAACCATCACTTTGAATGACTGAAACCTCCACCTCCTTCTTCCTCTGCCCCAGCTTGTATTTCTGAGCATGACATCATATTGTATGGAATATCCCTCTGGTCAGTTGGGGTCAGCTGTGTCGGTTGTCCCCCCCCCGCCAACCTCTTGTCCACCCCCAGCCTACTCGCTTGCAGGGAACACGCCACATATTTATAACATAGAGGCAGGAGGTAACTGTACTACCACTCTATGAGTTGATAAAGTGGATTGAGTGTAGTCACGGGGTGGAGTGCGACGGATGCACTTGACCCCTTGACCAGACTGGCGGTGGTCTGGTGCAGGCTCCGGAGGAGGAAAACGCCTGAGCCGTAGCCAGGCCTTGAACTCCTCTAGCTTCAATCTGCTCTCTGAAAACCCACAAAGGAGCAGAGTGACAGCGAGCATTGATGCACATGAGCTTGGAACACCAGTCGTGCGATTAACACATGGATAACAATGGGTGGCTTTTCCAAGACTCATTTATCGAGGAACAGAGAAAGTTGTGGGTACAAGGAGTCTCCTGCACACCTTCTCTAGGGCATGTAATCTGACTACAAGCCAATCACTTTATCCCATAGATATGACAGCTCAAGTGAGCGTTCTTTGAGCTCTCCCTGCAACTTTTCCTTTGTATGATTCTTCCATGTAGAAATGAATAGAGTGAACCTTCCCATCAAACTTATTGAACCTTGGCAAACCCCTGTTAAACTTTGCTAAATTCCATTGTATTCACTGAACTCTGCCAAATTATTATTTTGCCTCAATAAAACATATTGCTGCTTCTCTCTTTTGAAGGAAGTGCATTCCAGTCATTGGCGACACAGGTTTCCCCTGAATGGAATCCCAAGGCACAGGAATGGCTTCCCAATTTAGTGTCATCAACAAATGTGGTGAGAGTTGCCTCCTCTGGGTCATGGGTCCAGTGTTAAACTGCACAGGGCTCAGGAGAGTCCCCTGTGCTGCTCCACAATGCCCCAGTATGTCCCACTGGCCTCCAGGTAGGGTGTGACCCCTTCACCACTGCGCTCTCAGCCTCCGCATCCAACTGGTGTTTTGCCCATCTCTTTGTCTGTCCATCCAGACTGTTATGGCCTAACATGGGTAGAAGAATATTGAGGGAGACCATGCCAAGAGTTCTGCTGAAGCTGAGGCAAATGATATCCACTTTTTATCTCCTCATGCTCAACTGCAGGCTGTCAGTTTGGCGAGGCATGATTTACCCTAGGGAAGTCCATGTTGACAGTTACTCTCTTTGGGGTGCCCAGAAATGTCACCCAAGAGGACTCCAACTGCTGGCACACTCCTCACCGATGTGAGCTGGTGCAGCCTGGGGTTCCCTGGGTTGCACTTTTGGCCTTTTGCAAAGATGGGTGCAACATTGGCTTGCTTTTTCTTACATGAGCCCTCTGCCAATCCCATGACCTTTCAAAAGAGATAATCCAAAGAAATACCGATCTTCCCCTGTAACTCCATTACCACTCTTCTGCCTGCTATATCACATACTTAATTTCTCTAATCTTTCATATATTTGCACCTGTCCAGGATAAAATGACTAAAGTCACCTTTGCGGATGCAGTCTGCCTGGGCAAAGGCCCTTCCCATTTTTCTCCCGTTTTCTCCTCCCCTTAATCTTTGTTCATTCAGATACCTCTCACCTCTGCAGCTGCTTTGAGCTTCAGGGAGTAAAAGCTTACTTCTCTTTCAACAGTCTAATTGTCTCCTCAGCCAACACTTTAATTGTGTTTATGTCTATCTTTTTGTATCTACCTAGAGAAAATATTGCTCATAAGATTATCCCTTGTAGAAAGGCAGCCTCATTAAAGGCACTTTGTACTTAGCATATGGTGGAGGAGTGTGTTTTACTGTTTATGAAACGTTATCCTGCTTTACATTTCTTTGCTTGCAAATAGGAAAAATTCTGTGCCTGTGGGCAGGCAGTTCTCGAAGGAAAGCAGGTGGGACATGGTGCAATGGAGCTGTAGCATCCAGCTGCTGACTTCAGGGCAGAAGTCTGATGTAAGGAACAGCGATGCAAGTCCCAGGGGGCCAATGTCAGAAATGTCGAGCTTTGGGAGGGAAGGAGCAAGGCTGTCCATACAGTGTCAGAACTTAAGGAACTGATTCTCCTACCTGTCCAGACCTCCCGAGTGGACACTCTGGATTGTTATCACTTGGAGAATGCTGCTATAACCTCTTCTCTAAACTAAAAAGTAATACAATATTCCCTTTAAAATAAAAAAATAATTTTTATTAGGTGCACTTCCTCCTTCACTACACTATGAAACAGTTCCAATTAGCAATACAAGTCTTGAAGACTTGAAGAAAATTACAGAAAGATAAAGAGCTCGTTAGGGCATTTGGGGCTCATTCCATGAACCTCAGATACTGAGAGAAGACTGAACAAACTCCTCAGAAAGTCAAAGTCAGAAGCAAAACCCAAATTACCCTGAAGTATTAATGGGTCCCACTGAGGACCATTACTGACAAAGCCTCCCCAGGGACTTGTTAGAGCAGATAATTGGAGGCGATGATTGCAGGTAGGCAAAGGCACTGTGCAGGTGTCTGTAACGCTGAGCAAACCCTTTGGTTTCTTTCATGAAGCAGAAAGGCCAAGCCCTGACCCCCAGGCCCTGGGAAGGCAGATCCTGAGACCCTCAAATTAAAGTTCCATCTCACCAGCCTTGGTGGCAGAGGCCACTGCTATAGGCAAGACAACAAAGACCCCAGTCCTGTTGGTCCTCTCAGCCTCACTAGAGCCCTTGGCCAGATCTACTGCGGGTGGTCCTATCAACCGTCCCATGCCTGCACCTCTTTCCCTTCAGGCTGCTGACATCCTTCTTGCTTTCCCACCTAGTGCTCTGCCTGGCATTTCTATACCTTTGCTGATACCTCTCCACCTATCCCTGGCTTTTTCTTGAAACACAAAGCCATGGGCTGATCCAGACTCCCTCTGGGTCACCTCTTGCACCACAAGGCTACCCTTTCAGTGACATTTCTTTTTTCTCACATCCACTCTGAACCTTCCAAGCTGCTCTTTGTGGAGGATTCCTTCTCTTCCCATTACCAGGAAAAGCTCCATCATCTCTGAGGCCACCCTTCAAGCAGTTACAGGCTAAAACTATAGTGCCCTGAGCCTCCACTTCACCACGCTAAAGAAGCCCAGGTCCCTCAGCCTCTCCACACAGGCCCCAAACCCCATCTTGTCAGATCTCCTCTAGAACCCCTCCAGTTCCTCCCCATTCCTCCAGACCGGGGAGCCCCACACCCAGACACACTAGTCCAGATGTGGCCACACCAGTGCTGAGACAAGGGCGATGATAACTCCCTTCTCTGGGTGCCCATGCTCCAACCAAGGCAGCCCTCTATGCAGCTGGCTTTCTTCATGGTGAGCAGGTACCACTGGCTCCTATGGCGTTCCTCTTAGTGCCCACGCCCTTCTTCTCAGGGTCACTCCGGAGCTGTTCAAGTCCCAGCCAGCCCTCATGTTTGGGCTTATTCTACCCCCAAAAAGCCCTGGCAACTGCTCCTTGTAAAACTTCCTGAGGTTTCTGTTGCCAGATCCCAGAGTTTCTCAAGGTGCCTCTGGAGTGAAGCTCTGTTGGCACAGCTGTTCATGTGTACGTACAGATGGCCCACCAGCTTAGTGGTGCCTCTGACAAGAAAACAGCATGAGGAATTGCAGGACACTACAGCTAATAGAAGGAGGTACTGGTTTAATGGAATTGCTGACCAAGGCAGGAATTCCCATGATGACAAGCTCAGAATCACCAAACGAAGGTACATAGGAAGCCAAAGCAGGGCCAGGGAGGAAAGGGAATACAGAGATGTGCTGTTTACATGGGAGGGTACTGGGATGGTGAAGGGGAAGTAATTGTGAGTGGGAAAAGAGGGAAAAAGGAAAGAAAAGTTGAAGCAAAGGAAGTAATGAGGGTCTTGGAGGGGTACCTGCCAAGCAGCCCCACATCTGGGCAACAATGCCTGGAGTGGGACAAGAAAGCCACAGATCATCTGACCAAGCCTCTTTCTCTCTGACTTCAATGGTCACTGGGAACCCGAGTGCTTTCCCTCCCATCTTAAAGGAAAGATCTGTTGTGGATGGAAGCACAGAATCATTCATGCTGGAAGGGACCTCAAGAGATGTCTAGGCCAACCTCCTGCTCTCAGCAGGGTCAGCGATGGGCTTAGAGCAGGTTGCTCAGGAGCTTATTCAGTTGGGGCTTGAAAAGCTCCAAGGATGGAGATGGCACAAGCTCTCTGGGCAATCTGCTTCAGTGCTTGAGTGTCTTGATGGGAAGAAGGATATTCCTCCCTTGTTTCAGCTGATGCCCAGTGGCCCTCATCCTCCCATCATGCACAACAGTGAAGAGCCTGGCTCCATTTTCTTGCTGATACCCAAGAAGATGTGGGAAGGCTGTTATTAGGTCTCCCCAAAGCTTTCTCTTTTCTTCTCCTGGCTTTGCACCTTTGCAGCAAATGCAGACAGTGGCATCCTGGGCTGCATGAGGAAGACCACTGCCAAAGAGTTGGTGGAGGTGATCCTTCCTCTTGCTGACTTCTCTCTGGCGTTTCTACCCTACCACTCACTCACACCCTCCACATCTTCCACCAGTCCTGCCTTGTGTTCTTGTGAAAAACAAGTCCAGGAGAGCATCCCCCCATGTCAGGTCAGGGATCACCTTCCACCTTCCCTCTAAACAAGGCCTTCTAGCAGAGGTCCATGGTCTTCAAAATCCCCAGTGATTACCAGGGCCTAAAATTTGTGTCTCTTTAGGTTAGGGTTTAGGGACAGCAGCTCACCTTTCATGGTTAGGGATTAGGCAAATGTTTATAGGGTAGGTTTGGTGTTCTGCTGAGCGTGTCTGGTTGGTGTTTAGGGTAGGGGCTACCTTTGTGGATGAGGGTTTTGTTTGGGCCTGGGGTGAGGGCTAGGGTTAAGGCCAACATTTTAATGCTAGAGGTATGGGCAAGGGATTAGGGTGATCAATAGGGTAAGAGTAGGGGTAAGGGGTTCTGTGTTTGGACTTTGGTTTAGAGGTAAACTTTGAGGTGAGGGATTAGAGCAGTGGATTCCTTGCAGGGTGAGGGGTAGCATTTAGGGGCAGGGTTAGGACTTAAGGTTGCTGGTTAGAAATAGGGTAAAGGCCTAACATGAATGTTTTTACAGTCCGTTTTGCAGAGGCATCAAAACTACCTGAACTCATCTTACCTCTTCAAAATCTTTCATTTCTTTTGGTCAAGCCCCTCTTCCCTCCCCCAAATCTCCCACCTCTCAGTCCCAGCTACCCCTGACCTCCCCAAAACTTTCATCTTCAAGAAGCTACTCTCCATTATTTAGCAGCAGTCCTGGTCAACCGGGGAGGTCCCGGATGACTGGAAACTAGCAAACGTGGCGCCCCTCTACAAGAAGGGTTGGAAGGAGGATCCAGGGAACTACAGGCCTGTCAGCCTGACCTCGGTGCCGGGGAAGGTCATGGAGCAGATCATCTTGAGTGCCATGATGCAGCAAGTGCGGGACAACCGAGGGATCAGACCCAGCCAGCATGGGTTTATGAAGGGGAGATCCTGTTTCACTAACCTGGTCTCCTTCTATGACAAGGTGACCCGCTTAGTGGATGAGGGGGAGGCTGTGCATGTTGTTTACTTGGACTTTAGTAAGGGCTTTGACACAGTCTCCCACAGCATTCTCCTGGAGAAGCTGGCTGCACACGACTTGGATGGGTGCACTCTACGCTGGGTTAAAAACTGGCTGGACGGCTGAGCCCAGAGAGTGGTGGTGAATGGAGTCAAATCCAGTTGGCGTCCGGTCACGAGTGGTGTTCCCCAGGGCTCAGTACTGGGGCCGGTCCTGTTCAATATCTTCACTAATGATCTGGATGAGGGGATCGAGTGCACCCTCAGTAAGTTTTCAGATGACACCAAGTTGGGTGGAAGTGTCGATCTCCTGGACGGTAGAAAGGCCTTGCAGAGGGACCTGGACAGGCTGGACCGATGGGCTGGGGCCAACTGTATGAGGTTCAACAAGGCTAAGTGCCGGGTCCTGCATTGATAGTTCAAATGGAGAAACATTGCTCAGAAGAACCATATTTATATTGGGATATCTTGTCTCTCTAATTCTGCCCCTCTGTCTTTTCTCCTTCCTCTGCCTATTCTGTCTTCAATGAGCTCTGCAAGGGAAAGTCTCTTTGAATGACTGAATAACTCATGTTGGAAGAGACCTGAACATTGTCTTGTCTGACTCTCCTGCTCAAGACGGGAGATATCTCAAAGGCTCCCCTCAGCTTGCCATCTTCTATAAAGGAGCTGAAGGTGCGCTCCATCCCACCATACAGGGAGATAATAAAGATGTTCAGCGGTGTTGGCCCAAGTGCTGGTCACAGAGGAATGCCAAAAGTGACGGGCTGCCAGGAGGACTCTGTACCACTGATGTCATGTGGGCCTGTTCATCCAGCATAACCACGACTCGCATCATCATCTACTTCTTCAGTCCAGGTGCGACCAATCTGGCTATAAGAAGATCATGGGAGACCACGTCTGAGGCCTTGTTTAAGTCCAGGGACACAACATCACCTAATTTCCCCGCCCATATAGGTTCAGCAATGTTTTTCTTTGCCTTCAATACCTGGAGATGGCTGCAGGAGGACTTGCCCCATCACCTTCCCAGGGACTGAGGTGAAGCTGACCAGCCTGTAATTCTCCCAGACCTCCTTCTTGCCCTTCCTGAAGGTGGGTTCGATATTTTCTTTTTCCAAGGACCTTGGAACCTCCCTGATGGCTCTGGCATTTCCGAGATGTTTGAGAGAGTTCTCCTGTTGACACTGGCCAGCTCCACCAACACCTCTTGACTCCTTCCCACACCAAAAACCTTCTCTCTATCCCACACTTCCAGAAGAGTGCCTTGCAGGCAGCCCACTCCTGTCCAGCTCTTCAGAGTCTGTTCAGAAGAGACCCAGAAGTGATTTCTTCTTGCAGGCACAAAACTTCCATGGGCTCTCTGTGCTGCTCACAGCTTTCCTGAGCATTTTTGCCAGTGCTCCCCTGCCCCCAAGCTTTCTGGTCCTCAGGCTGTAGATGAGGGCACCTGAGGATGGTGTAGAAAAAGGGCTTTGTCAAACTGTATCTCAGGAGGGTTGTTCTGGGCACACGCAGACAAGAATGAAGGTGCTGCAGAAAACAGTGACACTAGATAGGGGGGAAGAGCAGATGGAGGAGGCCTTCTGCCTGCCCACGCTGGGAGATGGGAGAGCCACCCCAGGGCGGAAGCTCTGATGCACACCCAGGATACCAGCGTGAACAAGAAGGGGAGGACTGGCTCTAAAAAGCAGGTTATGAAAGCAGAGAGAATGAAGTCAGTGTCACTGCAAGAGAGCTCCAGTGAAATCGCAGAAGAGGTGGTCCATGCCACTGGGGACACAGAAGTGTGTCTGGGACAAGAATGAAGGGATTACTGTAGATGACACAAATCGCCCTAGTAAAGGTGTAGCTGCCTACTTGAGACAGACCTGCCAGTTCATGAGTCTTGTGAAGAGAGAAGTGGGTGGCATACAGCCCAGTACTGATCATAGGAAGTGGCCACCAGCAGGAAAAATTCAGTACCTGCAAAAGGTGCAGCAAATAGTACTAACCCTGCTGAGAGCAGAGATGGTGCTGTCCTCAGTCAGGGAGTTGGCCAGCAGCTGGGGCGTGGTGGAGGAGCTGTAGCAAGTGTTCAAGTGTTGCACCCCCAGCATAATGATGAGGGTGTTCCCAACCACAATCCTGGGGCAGGTCCTGAGAGAGAGAGAGGAGGAAGAGATTTGTCTAAGAGTTGGGGACATTCCCCATTTGCAGGAAGGGAAGCTCCATCAATGATGTCTGATTTTCTCATTGCCCTTTCTCCACAGAAGCTTTTAGGTGTTTTTGTTCCCTCTCTCCTTGTAGGACCCCTACAAGGAAGAACACTGGTTTCTTTGTTAGTTGCTTTGTGTTACATTGTGAAGGAAGTTCAGAGAGATGAAACTTGGAAGTGTGTGTGCCACCGAGTGCATTCATGTTCCCCAGATGTGCTCTGTGCCTTGTGAAAGGTGAAAAAAGGCCTTCTTCTTGAGGGCAATGTCACTCCTGCTTGCAGAACCCCTTCCGACTGCATGTCTGGTTTCGGCTGGGATAGAGTTGATTTTCTTCCTGGTAGCTGGTAGAGTGCTGTGTTTTGGCTTTGGTCTGAGACTAATGTTGATAACACCCTGATATTTTAGTTTTTCCTATGTAGTAAAGATAAGGGCTGGCAACCGGAAGATCACGTGCTGTACGGAAAGAGTTAAGGGTTGACCCTCCCTTGTCTCCGCCCCTTATAACATGACACGCCTACTGCTGGGAGTGTAAAGGTAAACTACTGCGCAATAAACATTGAAGCTGAACACCCACACTGTGTGTGCTGACTGTTCCTTCCCCAGCCCGGGTCGGCTGGAGATCCGCCGGTATAACCTTGATATGTAACGAACGCTACATTCCTACGTGGTGCTTACACCAGTCAAGGACTTTTCAGCTTCCCATGCTCTGCCAGGTGCACAAGAAGCTGGGAGGGGGCAGAGCCAAGGGGGCTGATCCAAACCGGCCAAAGGGCTATTCCATGCCATAGGACATCATGCTTAGTGTGTAAGCTGGGGGGAGCTGGCTGGGGGGTAGTGATCGGAGACCGGCTGGGCGTTGGTCGGCAGGTGGTAAGCGGTTGCATCACTTGTTTTTCCTAGGTTTTCTTCCTCTCCCTCTCTTTTGCTGTTTTCCTTTTCATTACAATTTATTATCATTATTACTATTATCATTATCATTATTATTATTATTATTGTTGTTGTTGATGATGATGATATGATTATTACTACTATTATTATTATTTTAGGTGATTTTATTTCAATTATTAAACTGCTCTTTTCTCAACCCATGAGTTTTCTTCCTTTTGCTCTTCAGATTCTCTCCCACATCCCACCGGGGCAGGGGAAAGAGTGAGCAAGCAGCTTTGTGGCGCTTGGTTGCAAACTGGGGCTAAACCACAACAGAAGGAAAAGGCAGGGAGCACAGAAAGACATTTGGAAAGTGAGGCGGGGAAGCAGGGAGGTGGCCAAAGTCTGCAGGAGAACTACTGCAGGTATGGGACAGCATGGGAGAGCCTGTGGTGGGGCTGGGACCTCCCCAACACAGCCAAGATCTCTCTCCTCTCACCTCTCAATATTGTCACAGCCACCAAGAGCCACGAGGGGACACCATGTCCTTACAGCCCCACGGACTTGGGGCCTCCTCATCCCCCTGCAGAGCTCAGGCAGTCCTAGGGTCATCCTGCACTCGTCATCACACACCCCCACATCACACTGCTCCATGAAGAGCCCTGAGTAACGCATGAGGAAAAGGATCTCCCTTCCCAGGGCCCAGGGATCAGAGCTTGCTCGTCCTTCTTGATGAAACACATCAAGGGCTCACGGGGCAGCAGAGCCACCTGCATGTTGCCTTTGTCACCTGTAACCGGTGCTGACCTCTCGCCAGTTAAAGGCAGCCCCCAGGGACGGGTACCTCCACCCGTGCTTCCCTTCATGGCTTCATCGGTGACGGCCCTCGGGGGCCCACTGACACCCTCAGAATCTTGCAGATTTTAATCCAGTTTTTTCCAGTTTACTTTATGTTCCTGCTTACAGAATAAAAAATCTCAGCAATCTCCACCTCGTATTGATCCAGGCTGTCTCATGATGAAATAGGAATACGTAGGACAAGCAAGACCCTTTCTGTCAGACACTCCAGAGACACTCTTCAATCCCCCTTGCCCATCTGCCATTCCTCTCACCAGTCACCTGAGGCATCACTCCTGTTAACATCGAAGCTTTTGCCACTCAGGTTGGAGCTGAATGTCTCCGCATCGATTCCCATCTGCTTTCCTTGGGGAAGTGGCTGCACACAGACCCAGCATTTCTCTTCATTAACAAGAACAAAACCAAAAATAAGTAAAAAAAGGGGAAAAGTGGTTCAGTAGAGAATAAAATGCATTCCTCAGCTGTCTAGTAAGTCCAGGTTGCCTCCGCTAAATTCCACTACTCTACTTTTGAGTGGGAAATCTTCAGGGAGATTCATAGGGAAGGACAGAGAGAAAGGCAATGAGGGAATTGACAGCCAGGTGATGGGAGCAGCAAGCTTTAAAGTGCCTGAAGCTCCAACAGTGCTTGGGGAGGGCTCTGAGTGAATGGAGAGTACCGGGAGGAGGAAAACTGGATGGAGACTGGAAAAGGCCTATGTGCAGAGAGTCTGCTGAGAAGATGACTTGAGAAATGGTCAGTTGAATCAGGACATGTGGAACTACCTAAAAGATCAGTGAGATGCCATAGACTCCATACTGGACAGAGCAAGTGCTGGGAAGATGCAGGTTTCTGCTCCTGAGAGCAGTGCACATCCTGGAAAGTTCCATGATGGCAACACTGGATAAATATTCACTCTCTATTAAAAGTATTCAAACATTTCAGCGGATGAAAATGTGCCCGTCCTATGTAAATGTAGAGCCCACGTCCTCATCTTTGCAGGCTGAGCTCGGTTCCTGACCAGAAGCCTCCAGTGCCACTTCAGGAGGTCCTGGTGGGCCTGATACCCTCACCCAGGACTGGGAGTGACCGCAAGGGGCTGTGGGAGACGGGGACCCTCCAACGGAAACTGCAGATGGAGGAGGGGGACACCAGGCATCTGTGCTCCTGGAACTCAATCCACCCTAATTCCCCAAATTGTTCTTCATTAAAAAAAAAGAGAAAAGAAACCCAAATCAAACCAAACCAGGCCTCCTGCCCCACCACAGGACAAATATTTTGAAAGAAATCAAGAGGGAGGAGAAGGGCCTAAGGAATTTTAATATCCACAAAGTACAACAAGACATATCTTTTGCTTCCTTTGTTCATATTTCTTTTACTTTTCTATTTGCTTAGTTTGCAGTTCACCATGTCCCTCCAAGCCCAACCAGCCAATCACTTCTTCACCCGTCAACTTATTCCACCATGCAGAAAGCACTGCCCAAACGTGGGATGCAAGAGGACATGCCAAGGGACACACTCCTCAACCACAGTGAGCCTAAGCAGCCTTTAGTGCCCCAGCTCATCTGCTGGGACTTTTTCATAGATGCTTGCATCATTTGCCATTTGTCAGTCTTCAGGGAGTTCCCTGATCTCCTTGACCTTTCAGAGATGATGATGAGGGTTGTCCTTGGGTGCTGCCTGGAGGTACAAAGGCCTTGAAGACCTTGCTGGGAAAGACTGAGACAAAGAGGACGCGGAGTATGTCAGACCTCTGCATCTGCTCTCACTGAATTCAGGAGTGGCCCCACGTTATCTGTGTTTCTTCTGTAACTGTTACTGAAGCAGGAACTGTACTGAAGCAGTTCGGGTACCTTGGACTCCCTTGCAAGGGCCATCTCTAGGGAAGCTGTGGGTTTCCTAAAGCCATGGCTATTTCTAAATTCCTCCATCTGAAGTGAGTCTCTGCATCCACCTCCTCTCTGCTTCTACTACCTATGGAGCTTCCTCATGAGCTCCCTCTTCACCCAAGCTGGTCTTGTCAGCTATGTACTCACCACTCACCAGAAATGCCCCTAGCAAAGGGGCAGCTGCCCTCTGGAGACAGACCTGCCGGTTCATGAGTCTTGTAGAGAGCAGGGCGTGGCACACAGCCCAGTACTGATCGTAGGATGTGATCACGGGTAGTAAACACTCAGTACATGCAAAAGGTGCAGGAAACAATACCAACACCGTGATGAGCAGAGGTGGTGCTGTCCCCAGTCACGCAGCTGGCCATCAGCTGGGGCAGGGTGGTGGGTCTCTAGAAGATCTCCAGGGAAGACAAATGGCCCAAGAAGAAGCCCATGGGGGTGTGTGGATGCTGGTTTGCCACCACGTGCATGATGATGAGGGTTTTCTCAAGCACAAACACTATGCAGGTCATGAGAGAGAGAGGGAAGAGTTTTCCTAAGGGCTGGGAACGTTCCCCATTCCGTAGGTATGGGGGACTGCATGATGGCCCCATCGCCCTTTCTCCACCTATGAGGAAGAATATTTGGTTCAGTTTTAGTTTAGTTTTATCCTTGGTCTGCGTGGCAAGGGTCATCTCTAGGGAAGCTGTGGGTTTCCTAAAGTCTATTTCTAAATTCCTCCCTCTCAAGTGAGCCTCTGCATCTGCCTCTCCTCTCTGCTTCTACTAACTATGGAGCTTCCTCAGGAGTTTCCTCTTCACCCAGGCTGGTCTCGTCAGCTATGGACTCACCACTGCTCTTTGTGGGCAATTCTGGCTTTAAAGACCAGCTGTACTGAGTTGTGCTGCCCCTCACTGCTGCCCATGGGATCCCCCACTAAAAGCCCCCTGAACAGGCCAAAGTCTTCCCCTCTGAGGTCTGACACCTGCACTCTGCTCCTCTCCTTCCTCAGGCTGCTCAAGAGCTGCACCCCCCTATTTCATGGTCGCTACAGCCAAGGATGACACTGGTTTTCACGTCCCTCACCAGCTCTTCATGGTTTGCAAGGACCTGAGCCAGGTGAGCATCGTCTATGTTGGTCCAGCTGGTGGCTTTCCTAAGAAATTGCTCCAACATCCTCCAGAAACCTATTGGTCTGTTTTCAAAGTGCTGTCTTCCCCCTCCAATGAAAGTCAGGGTCATTAAAGCCCCCAGAAAGAGCCCCAGGTCACTGATCTGGAGACTTCCTTGAGTTGCTTAAGTAAGAGCTTGTCCACCTCCTCCCCTTGATTGCAGGTTCTTCATTTCCCACCACGATGTTGCCCAAACTGGCCTCTCCTCCGATCCTCACCCACAAGGGCTCACCCAACCTGTTGACCTCCAGATTCATTGGACTCTTTGAAGAGTGTCTCATCAAGAGGGTGAGTAAAGGATGGGGGAGAGGAGAACCAGAAGATGTTGAGAACGTAGGCCCGCAGGTGGAGACCCCAGTGCAACGTGCTTCCAATTCATGCAGTGCCTTGCACCTACCGGAGAGAGATGGGGCAGAGCTGGCCTCACTGCAGGGGTGGGGATCAGTCACTTCCACACAAGCACCAAAGGAATCGGAGATGCCGCCTGGGGTGTCTGTCACACACCCGCTCTGAGGGGACGTGGCTTTCCTGCAGGTCCTGTGCTGTCCCTGCCAGCCACAGGCAGTTTTGGTGGAGAGCCTTGGCGTCTCACAGAGCCCTGCAGGCCTGTATTTGGCCATTCAGTGAGCAGCTGCCCTCCCTTAGGTCGGGCTCCATGGGGATGTGTGAGACAACTCTTGTCACAGCCAGTGCACAGCTCGTCAATAGAGGTAAAGACGGGAGAAAGAGAGGGACTTCACTCTCCCTCGGGCACAGAACTCCATGTGGTCAGCTGAACACCTCTATGGGCGGCCCTGAACAGCGTGAGTAGGGAGAGGTGGCGATGTCCTAAATGTGGGCATCTGCCGTCATTTCAGCTGGCATCCTCACCGGGCCGCAGGATGATGCCCCCAGATGTTTCCCAGTCTCTCAGTACTGCTCCGTTACCGTGGACTACATCTGGCACCTCAAATGTCACCAGGGGCTTGTGTGTCAACTCCTGGTCTCCATCTCTGACAGTGAGACCACAGAAAAGGAGTGCAGGTGCCTATTTGTAACAGGCGCCATGACTGAAGCAAGGGGAATCCCACCTCCTGGGGGTTTGTGGCAGGCAGGGGAGGGAGCTGAGGTCCCTTCCAGCCCCAGCACTACAAATCCAGCATGAGATGCCTCCATTGACTCAGCTGATTGCCTTCCCTCAGCATGGCTAAAGGAGATGCCTCCCTGGCAGTGTCCAGGTGTCCTGCCTCATGATGGGCCAAGGCAGGGCGATTCTCAGACCTAACTGTGTCTGGGAGAGCAGAAAGGACATTGCTGCAACCAGGTTCCTGGAGAGCCGCAGGGAGACCTGGAGGGAGCGCCGAGTGGGGTGGGGGGCAGAGGAAGTGACGTCTTGGGCAGGTGCCCTCCTCCGGGGCTGAGACAGGCTCCTGGGGTGGAGGGAGCTCCTGGCAAGCAGGCAGCAGTGCAGAGAGACAGCTCTGCCAAGGAGCAACTCCTCTGCCAAGCGCAGCAGGGCTCTGGGCAAAGGAGTAGGGCAGAGCGAGATTAAAGGCAGGCTGGAGTGGGAGGAGAGAGGAGAGCTGCAAGGGAAGAAGCCATTCCAGCCCTTGACATGGGAAGTCTCTTGGTGCAGGGCAATGCAGCTGCCGTTGCGGAAAGGGTCTCCGAAAGCGTTCATAGCCTCCAGGCTCCAGGGTCTGTCAGGAGGCCTCCCAGCCCAGGGGCTCATGTTAGACAAGGGGGAAGGGGTGAAGGCAGGGTGTGCAGCCAGAGCTGCGCAGGGCATTTCAGAGGGGGCTTTTGCAGAGGAAGAGCAAGGCAGGGGATACCTTACAGCTAAAGAGTTTTCCTGAGGCCATGCTTCCAGTTGCCTGCTGTTTCAGGAAAAGGGGAAAAGGTGCTGCGGCGTTTGGCGAGGGAGCCTGAGAGTCCTGAGCTGTCACCCTGAGAGATCAGTAGGGCTGGCAGGAGCCAAGGAAACTGCGTCCATCCACTCCTCTACCTCCAGAGAGCACCAGCATCACCTTTGCTGGCCTCAGCAGGGTTTCTCTGACCTGCTCCTTACTGCCTGCAAGTGGGGAGTACCTCTAGAGAGTGCCTGCAACTGGGAGGTTTCTTCAGGTCAGAGCTGAGCAGACAGGAGTGAGTGATGGGGTCTGTGATCCCTGACAGGGAAAAACTGGAGGGCAGACAAACAGTTCCCAGCAGGGATAGCTCCAGGCAGCAGAGACATGGGCAGAGAGCTCTAGGAAACTCCAACCCCAAATGCCCTCAAGGCTGTGTGGTCCAGGGCAGGAGTTGCCTCCTCTGCAGCCAGAGCTCTGGCACAGCAGAGGGGCATCTCTCCTGACACGTGGCCGCTTCCCTCTGCAGGGCAAAGGGGCTGAGAGTGACTGCCCTGGGCTTTTGCTAACTGGGAGGTGCTGTGCTCTGCTGGGTAAGGAGAAGGCTTTCCTGAGTGCCTGGCCGCCTCTCCTCTCCTTGCTTCCCTTAGGAGGAGAGTCACAGAGTTCTTCTTTGTTCCTCCCCCTGCTTGTGCTGCTCTTCTTCAAGCTCGTGGGGTCTCTGGCAGTAACGGTGGTGGTGTGGGGCAAGGGGTGGGGGTGGGGAGTGCCTGCTCTGGCCCTGACCTGGAGGGCGCTGCCCTGGAGGTGTTTCCATGGGACCAAGGTGCCCAAGCCCTCTCTTCATTTTCCAGGCTCCAGACACTGCACTCAGTGCTTGGGCAATGAGGCACTGCTTCCCTTAGCAGACAGCACCTTAAGACACCTGATTATGCTGGGCAGGGAGTCCTGCGAGGCTGTGAGCATCCCTCCAGAAGGGCAGAGCTCTCCTGTAGGACCTAGGAGATGTCTGAGAGCACCCGATCTGCCCAAGCCAATCAGCATCCTTGCCCTGTCCTCTTCATCATACTCTGCAGAGCTGTGCTGGAACGGAGAGGTGTTTTGAACTCTGCACCTGGAACAGGACCCCTCTGCTCCCAGGACACTCCAGTGTCTTTTCCAGAGCAACATCTGGGTGCAGTCGTCCTGCAGCTGAGAGCGGTGCAAGCCCAGAGCAGCTGGGCACCAGGCTGATGGACAGAGCAGCCCTCCTGCATGGGAGCACTGATGGAGGTTTGCACTGAGAGCAACGGGGCAATGGGGGAATGTGAACCCTTCCAAGACCATTTCCCAAGTGGGATGGGGGTGTCTGCATACTAAAACACAGTGTACCGACACACGTTTGCTGCGCCTCATCTCCCACCTTCCTCTGGGGAAGAAAGCGTCCTTCTGGGCTTTTTGTCCTCCGCTCTAGTGCAGCTCAGGGAACTCCTCCCCAGGAAGCCTCCCTCCAAACACCCGGGGCTGTTGCTGCCTCCATGGGTCCTTGCTGGAAAGCAGGGCTGACCCTTCCGGAGCCCCTGGGGAGAGGGCACGGCTCTGCACAGCACACTCAGCCAGCACAAACCAGAGCTGAAGCCTCGGAGCTGCATAACCATCCCTCGGGAAAGAAAAGCACCCTTAGGTATTGCACAATGAATGAATGAATGAAATTTGGCTCAGAGAAGCTTCTCTGAATTTTTCTCTTTTCTCTCCTTTGGCAGTTTCCATGCCCAGAAGCAGCAGATGTCCAATGGCAGCTCCACAAACAAGTTCCTCCTCATGGCATTCACAGACACGTGGGAGCTGCAGCTCTTGCACTTCTGGCTCTTCCTAGGCATCTACCTGGCTGCCCTCCTGGGCAACGGCCTCATCATCACTGCCATAGCCTGCGACCACTGCCTCCACACCCCCATGTACTTTTTCCTCCTCAACCTCTCCCTCCTCGACCTGGCCTCCATCTCCACCACTCTCCCCAAAGCCATGGCCAATGCCCTGTGGGACACCATGGCCATCTCCTACTTGGGATGTGCTGCACAAGTCTTTTTTTTCTTTTTCTGTGCTACAGCAGAGTATTGTCTTCTCACAATCATGTCTTATGACCGCTACGTGGCCATCTGCAAACCCCTGCACTACGGGACCCTGCTGGGCAGCAGAGCTTGTGTCCACATGGCAGCAGCTGCCTGGGGCAGTGGGTTTCTCAATGCTCTCCTGCACACTGCCAATACATTTTCCCTACCCCTCTACCAAGGCAATGTCCTGGACCAGTTCTTCTGTGAGATCCCCCACATCCTCAAGCTCTCCTGCTCAGATGCCTACCTCAGGGAAGTGGGGCTTCTTGTGGTTAGTGCCTGTTTAGCCTTTGGGTGTTTTGTTTTCCTTGTGGTGTCCTATGTGCAGATCTTCAGGGCCGTGCTGAGGATCCCCTCTGAGCAGGGACGGCACAAAGCCTTTTCCACGTGCCTCCCTCACCTGGCCGTGGTCTCCCTGTTTCTCAGCACCTCATTTTTTGCCTACCTGAAGCCCCCCTCCATCTCATCCCCATCCCTGGATCTGGTGGTGGCAGTGCTCTACTCCGTGGTGCCTCCAGCAGAGAACCCCATCATCTACAGCCTGAGGAACAAGGAGCTGAAGGATGCCCTATGGAAACTGAGTCAACGGACACTGTTTCACTGACAATAACCTGCCTTCCCTTCTCTTCACTTTTCCCAGAGTTTAGCATCTTAGACCCTGCGTCTGCTTTATTCGCTTGTGATAATCCTGCTCATAGATTATTTGCTGGGCTTATGCTAGTTGTCATGAGGTTTCATCCTGTTGTCTCTGACTCTTGCACAGCACTGTGTGATATGTGGCATGCCCAATAGCAGCTCTTCAATAAAACAGAATCTCCCAGGTCCAGAGACTGAAAGCTGGGCTTTTCCTCCAAAGGTATTTCCAAGAAAATGTCCAAGGAATTGGTGATTTAAAGAGTCTGTTCTCCTTGTGTTCTCAATGTTTTCAGAGTTAAGCTCATGGTACTGTTCAGTTCCACTGAACAAAATGCCCTTGATTTAAGAGCTCTCTTGGTGTCCAGTGGCAGGGCAGATGGCCCATGTGCCCCCCATTATCTCCTCAGGTTTCTTCATGTATGACAGGACTGATGGCATATACCAGACTCCCTGGAAATGAATTTGGAGGGGTGAGGAGAGGAGAGGATGGGGACTCCCCATGTGCCCTGGGGTTGGAATGAATGGAGGCTCAGAAGGTGAAACACCCTCAGAGGTGAAGTCCCCCAAAAGCAAAGCACTAAATCAACGTATCCACTAACAAGGACTCTGCAGTGCCACGGGAGTCAGTGGGGACCCAGCAGGAACAGGGAGGTGAGCCTGGAGAGATGCAGGAGCTGCCTGAGGAGGCCCAGGGCCAGGACTGTCATGTTGTCCTGGGGTGTGGGGCTGGTGGGAGCTGAGGAGGGGGCAAACGCAATCAGCATTGGGCATCACCTACAATATGAATGCAGGAGAGCCAGAGAGTGCCTAGCCTCTGTTTCCTCATGCCCTTGAGGTCAGCACCAGCCCTGGTGCTGATGGGGAGCCTGAAACCCCCCTCTCTGCCCCCCAGCAGCTGCTGTGCCCTTCAGAGGGACTGGGGCTGTGGGGTGAGTGCCCAGAGCTCTGCAGCACCCTGCGGTGGGCGCTGCCATGGGACCAGCCCAGACTGGGCTGCTCTGCTGGGCTGGGCTGGGGAGAGGGCAGGGGAGGGGGGGACAGCTGGGGAGGGACTGAGCTGGACTGGGCTGGGAAGTGCCCGGGAGAGGAAAGCACCAGTGTAAGAGCTAAGCTGTGTGAGTGTGCAGAGTGGCAGCACCGAGCAGGGTGCTGCCAGTGCAGAGTCAGGCATCATGGTGAAGGAAGCATGGCACCAAAGGTGCAGAAGAGAGGGGCCAGGTCTGTGCCATGTTCCCTGGACATCCTGGGGAAGCTGCCCTGGGAAAACTGTCCTGGATCAGTCCCACACACCAGCTATTTCTATGTCTGACCGTATACCCCAGCCCTGAGCAGGGACCTTTGCAGGATGGTCACCCCCATCTTCCTCTAGGGCTCAGTGATAAGCCTCTCTGTCAGAGTCATTCTTGTGCTGGGAAGCCCTATACTGGATGCAGCAATCCTGATGTGGGGAGGAAATCTGAGGGATTTCGCAAAAACCCAGCTCTCTCAGCCTCTTCATGTCCTTAATGTGCTCCAGGCCCCAACCAGTCTCTCCCAGGCGCAGGACCTGGCCTTTGTCCTTCTTCTGTTTCATGAAGATCCCAACAGGACAGTCCTCCCACCTCTCAGGTTTCCCCTGAAAGGCATCCCTAAGGCACAGGAATGGTCCTCCCAAGTTGAACAATGAAATTGAAAAAAGTGGTGAGGGTTCCCTCCTCTGGGTCATGGATACGGGTGTTAAACTGCACAGGGCTCAGGAGAGTCCCCTGTGCCACCTCACCAAACCCCACTACGTCCCCTGGCCTCCAGGTAGAGTCTGGCCCCTTCACCACTGCTCTCAGCCTCGTCATCCAAGCAGTGTTTTGCCCATCTGTTTGTCTGTCCATCCAGACTGTGATGGCCTAACTTGGGTACAAGAACATTGAGGGAGACCTTGCAAAAGGCTTGCTGAAGTGGAGGTAAATGACATCACCTGTTGTCCCCTCATGCATAAACGAAGCTACTTCATCATGAAGGCAACCAGGCTGGCGAGGCATGATTTACCCTTGGGAAGTCCACGACGATGCTCTTCTCTTTTGGGCGCCCAGGAATGTCACCCAAAAGCACTCATTCAATGGTTTACTCCTCACCAAAGTGAGCTTGTACAGCCTGGGGTTCCCTGGGTTGCACTTTTGGCCTCTTTCAAAGACGGGTGCACCATTTGCTTGTCCTCACTCACAAGAGACCTCTACCAATCCCATGACCTTTCAAAAGGCATATTTGAAAGAAACATTGATCTTCACCTGTAACTTCAGCATCACTCCTCTGCCTGTTACATGGTGTATTTAGTTTCTCTAATCTTTCAAACGGTTTCACCTGTCCTCATACAATGACCATTTCTAATGCCATCTTTGCAGATGCAGACTCTCTAGACAAAGGCCAGTTCCATTAGTCTCTAATTTTCCCCTCCCATTATTCTTTGTTCATTCAGATACCTCTCACCTACCCAGCTGCTGCTTTGAGCTTCAGGGAGTTCAAAGCTTGCCTGTCTTTCAATAGTCTCATTGTCTCTTTAGCTGACACTTTAGTTGTTTTTATATCTATCTTTTTGTACCTATATCTATCTAAAATCTTTCTCATAAGATTATCCCTTGTAGAAAGGCAACCTCCTTAGAGACAGCTTGTACTTAGCCTGTGGTTACACAGCGCGTTTTATTGTTTATGAAAACTGATCATGCTTTGCTTTGCTTGCAAATAGGAAAAATCCTAATGTGGCCTGCGTGCAGCCAGTTGTGATGGATGCACTCGACCTCTTAACCAAACTAGCAGTAGTTTGGTACAGGCTTCAGAAAAGGTAAAGGTGTGAGCCGTAGCCAGGCCATGAACTCTAGTTTCTATCTGTTCTCTGAAAACCCACAAAGGAGCCGAGTGGTACATGATGTGTAGGAGCTTGGAAGACCAATCATGCGACTGACACGGGAATAGTGGGTGGCTATTCCAAGACTCAGTTATCAAGGAACAAAGAAACTGGGGGTACAAGGAGCCTCCTGCATACCTTTCCTATCGCATGTAATTTGAGTGCAAGCCAACCACTTTATCCTATAAATACGACAGCCTCAGTGAGCCGCCTTTGAGCTCTCCCTGCTAGGCAGCGTGGCTGCCTGGCGGTGATCTCCCCTTGAGCTGGGACACCTCTCAAGGTTGCTCCTCGAGGCAGAGAGACCTTTTACCAACAACAGATCTTTGGTAAGAGACTGATATCCTGCATAACCTTGTAGCATGGTAACTTTGATTTTGTCTGGGCAACTTTGATTGCATGCTGAATTGACAAATTTTGCCTATATAAGCTCTTAGACATAAATCGTTGTCCAAGTCCGAGACTAAGATTGGACCTAGCCGCACCTAAGCTCCATCAGCAGTTTAGAAAGCAAGGAGGTCTACTCTGAACCTCGTGACTCAACGGGAGGGTCCTCCTTACCCTTTTGTATCCCTGGTCTCTCTGTGAAGCATTTGAACTCGAGTGTAACTCAATTTTCCTTTGTGTGTTTCTTCCATGCAGTAATTAGTAGAGTAAACCTTGTCATCAAACTTATTGAACCTTGAGCAACCACTCTTAAACTTTGTTGAATTCCATCGAATTCATTGAACTCTGTCAAAATTATTATTCTACCTGAATAAAACTTATGCCATAGGACCCCGTGGGGTTCCCATTTTGAAAGGAGGATGGAGAAACCGGAGAAGGTCCAGAGGAGGTCTGTCATGATGGGCTTTGGGGCCTAAAGCACATGAGCTGTGTGGAGAGGTGGAGGCACCTGGGCCTCTTTAGTCTGCTGAAGGAGAGGCACAGGGCAGTCTAAAAGCAGGCGACACCTACCTGGAGAGGTGGTGGAGCCAAACTCTTCTGCGGTGTCAGATGGTACGACAGAGGCAACAGCCACCAAGTTCCTCCCGGGAGCTTCGCACTGGGCCTTAGGAAACACTGACAAGGCAGGTGGTGCTGCCCTGCAGCAGGACACCCAGAGAGCATCTTTATTTCCATGTTTGGAGGTTTTTCAGGTTTCAGCTCCACAAAGCCACAGCCAGCTTGACCCTGGGGTTGGTCATACCCCACCCTTTGGTGGGAAGCCACCATTGCAGACATGAAGACAAGGCACCTGACCAGCTCCTTGAACCCAGGAATCGGTATGCCATGCCACCTGGGATTCCTGGGAACAGCTACGCTTTTGTCCACAGAAGCGTGGTTCCTCTTCATGTGTCCTGGCCAATCTCCTGACCCATGCGGTGCTTTAGGCTCTGAAGAGAACCAAAACCAACTTGATGACTAGGTTAGTTTCATTTTACATGCTGAAACGCAGGGCAGACGCAGGGAGCTCAGAGCTTCCAGGCTCCCTGCTGCACAGTTAGGACTTCAGAGACTGGAAAGGCAGGTAACAGTGTTGTGGCGGTGTGCTCCACATCAAGGTTGTGCCTTCCTTTGTGCCTTTTCACTAACCTGGGATCTGTCCCTTGGATGCCTTTGGCTAAAACCAAAACAACTCCCCCATTCCACCTCCCCATCCTGATGGAAACTGTGAGAAACAGATGGAGCAGAGATGATTTAAGGGCAATTCTGCCTAAGTGCTGTAAGCATTAAATAATGACAGAGAGTTAGCAGTGAGAGAAAAAGCACTGTTCTAAGACTTGCATGCCAGAGGCTAATCACGGAGAACTTACAGCTATTTTGTCAAGTAAAGATGAAATGGAAGAGCTTCAGTTCATCATCGAGAATACAAAGGAGTTCCCTTACAGCACTGTCCTGTTACTGCTGTTAGGGACAGTACCACTAATTCCAAAACATCCTTGAGAGCTTCTTTGTTTTTCCTCGTCTCCAAAGCTCAGGCTGCTCAGACCTGGAAAGTACTCCCTCAAATCTCTGCAAACCCAGTCTCTCCAGCCTTCTCTCATCCACACTCTTTTACCCCAGGACACTTCTCCCCATCACGTCAGCACACTGCCTGGTCTCTATTTTTTATCTGGATGAAGCCAGGGTACTGCCTTGGTAAGCCTTCCCTACAGAAGTCGTCTCTCCCAGCTGATCCCACTTGTGTCACCTGGTGCTAGGTACAGCTCCATTTTCCTTCTGCAGAGCTCCATGGCATGGACAGTTTTCCTGTTTCTTCCATGAGAAAAGGTGACAAGCAGGAGAGACTCTGTGCCAGGAAGTCCCAGCCTTGGGTGTTGCTCAGCTGGTTCTTACTGGCATCTCTGGTGGCGTATCTGGTACTTTTCTGTGGCTACTCTTTCTGCACAGAAGATCCTAAAAAGACAAAGATTTCATAACGGATGGTCGTAAAAGCCCTGTTATAGACAACAAAGTTTGCCATGGGCTCTGGAGGGAGCCAGGAAGATAGTTAACAAGCACCAGGAAGATCCAGGAAGCTTAAGGCCACTTCTGAAGAGTGAGTGGCTGTAAGCAACACTGACCGGCTGTGCGTAGGTCTCAGCGAGAGGGTGGAGGGATGTCAGTGAGAAACAAGGAGGTGGCTGATGGCTTTAGCAAATCCTTAAGCATATCTAAGCCCAGAAATGGAAAGCGGTTGATGTGTGTGGATGGGGAAGAGGAGGAGGTTTGTCCTGGGAAGATGTCAGGAGGGAAGACCCCTCTTCTGCAAATCAGGGATGACAGACATTTCCATGTGGTGTGCATCCCCTAGGAGAAAGGGAATGCCCGCTGCTGAGGATGGCTGTGCTCAGTCATGCACCGTGAGCTGACCATGCTCCCTTTACCTCCTTCACTTCCCACACTTGGATGGACCTCAGGAAACATGGATGAGCGTGGAGGACGCACAGACCTCCTGGGCTGAGGTCCTGTCACTGCAGGGGAAGAGGGAAGGGTTTGTGAGACACATGGTAGTGCAGGGAGAGAGCAGAGCATGTGAGGATTCAAGCGAGTCTGGGGCTAGGACATCTTGGGTGCTAGAGGAACGTGAACAGGCCTTTGAAAGAAGCCAGATGGGTTGTGGGGAACTCGGAGACATTGGCAAATCCTCAGAAAACTACACCTTTGTGTTTGAAGAACAGTGAGGACACAGAGTTATCAGTAAACCTTGGGATATCATGGGGTCAGAGTGAGCTGGGGAAGCAGGGGTGGTGGTTAAAATCTGCAGAGAAACGGGCACAGACAGAGGACAGTGTAGGACAGCCTGTGGTGGGGAAAGCCAAGGGCTTTGGTAGGGCTGGGACCCAGAACTGAGGTCCTTGTTCTCTTGGCTAGGGCCGCTGACTCTTGGGCTGAGGCCCATGTGAGGACACCAGTTCCTTGCAGCCCCCCTACTTTGTTGCCTCCTCACCCCTGACAGAGCCTGGGAGGTGTCTTAGCACTGACCTGCACTCGGCATCACAAACCCTCCCATCTCTCTGCCCCTAGCAAGAGCCCTGAGACACCCATGAAGGAAAGGATCCCCATTCCCAGGGTCCTGGGGTCAGGGCTTGGCCATCCTCCTTAAGGAAACACGCCAAGGGCTTTCACAGCCCCCTCCACTTGGCTTTCTGCATGTGTCACTCTCACTAGTTACCATGCTGTCACGCACAAGGGTTGCAGGCTGTGAGGAGGGTCCAGTCTGAACATGACGTCATTCACCATTGAACCTGGAACCTAGGATGTTTCAGGCCTAAGAGGCAATAGCACACCACAAGGAGAGGCTGGCTCTGGGGATGCCATGCTTGGGGCTAACCCACATGCAGAGAGGGAATTCATGACTGCAAGAGTCGCGGGAGCTATCATCAGAGACAACAGAATCACCGAACCATTCAGGTTGGATGGGACCTCGGGAGGTCTTTAGACTAACCTCCTGCTCACCTTGGGATGAACAATGAATTCCCATTAACTTCCTAAGGGCTTCTGTCCAAGAGTGTCCTGAAAATGACTAAGATCTTTGGTGGACTCCTAGAGACCCTCTGAGGAAGCTGAGGGTGCCTTTTGCTGCCTGGTAAGGATGGCTACAGGATTCCTTGACTCCAACAAGCTGCTACTAACCTCGAGCATCTTCTAACGAGCACTGGCCACTGTCCTTGATCAAAAGGTGCAGTCTTGAGAGGCTGCTAAAGTTTTTCCAAACCTTGGACTATTGCCCCGTGCTGCTCTTCCCTGTAGGCACCAATGACACAGCCAAACCTGCAAAGGATTGAGTGTGACTGCATGGCTCTGGGGGTGATGGGCATGGTGGCACGGGCAGTGTTCTCCTCAGTCCTGCTGGGGAGGGGGAGAGGCTTGAGGACTGGACAGATCCTGTGGGTCAGCAATTGGTTGCACAGCTAGTACCAGCAACAGGGGTTTAGTTTCTGTGACCAGGAGACCCTCTCTGAGGACCACTGACTGCTGTCAGTGGTGTCTACGCTGCTCCTGAGGGTGTTCGGCAGAGATGAAGCTGATCTCCAGCAAGAACAAGGTGCTGCTGACAGGCACACTGTGAACATTGCTGCTCTGTTCCTTGCCTGTACCATCAAGGGGGTGAGTAAAGGGTGGCCGAGAGGAAAACCAGCAGCTTGAGAGTGTAGGCAGACGAGTGGAGACCCCAGTGCGATGTGCTTCCTATTCCTGCACTGTCCTACATCTACTGGCTAGAGCAGGGACAGACCTTGCTGCAGGGCAGTGGTGGCAATCGGTGGCTTGCACAAAGGCAGTGCTGTCTGGGCTGTGTGTCACACACACGCTTTGAAGGGGGCAGCTTTCCTGTGCAGGACCAATGCTGTCCCTGCCAGCTGCATGTAGCTGTCTGTGAAAGCCTTGGCACCTCACATAACACTACAGGCCTTTCTTTGGCCATTAAATTGAGTAACCGTCCTGAAATCTGTTAGGCAATGTGGGGATGAAACGAGACAACTCTCATGATAGTCAGGAGAGCTCTAGGAAGTACAGCTGACGGAGATCAGAGAGAGAGAGACTGAGCTCTCCCTGTGGTCCATGAGTCCATTTGATCAGCTGAATCCCTGTGCAGGCTGCCCAGAAAATAACAAATAGAGAAAGATTCTCTTGTCCTAAACGTGTGCATCTGCTGCCATCTCAGCTGTTCAAAGGAAATCATCCTCCTGCTCAGAAATGATGCCCCAGATACCACCTTCTCAGAGCAGATACATTAGAACATGTAGTTACCTCCATGTCTCTTGGACCAGCTCTGGCACCTCAAATGTCACCAGGTGTTTGCATCTGAACACCTCACTCCTGGCCTCCATCCCCAGTAATTATCACGGGAGCTGAGACAAGTGGCTCCCAAGCAGCAGGTGCCTGTTTTGTGCCCATCTGAACTAAGGCAAGGGGAACCCCATCACCTGTGTGTTTGTGGCAGGCATGGGAGGGAGCTGCGTCCCCTTCTAGCCCCAGGACTACAGACCCAGAATGAGATGCCTCAACTGACTGAGCTGAATCGCTTCCATCAGCAGGAGGGATAAAAGAGATTACACCCTGTCCTTGTCTGTGTGTCCTGCCTAATGCTGGGACAAGAAAATAGGATTCTGAAGCCTCATTGTTCTTCTGATACATGAAATGACAGTGCTGGAAAGAAGTGTCTCTCCCCAGCTGAGAGGGGGAACATGAGTGATTCCTTCAGCCTGTTTCACAGCAGGTTCCCCTGGAGCCCCAGGGACACCTGGAGGGAGCCCAGAGGGGCAGAGAAAGTGCTGCCTTGGGCTGAGCCTCTGCTGCTGAGCTGGGCTGGGCTCCTGGGATGGAGGGAGCTGCTGGCAAGTGGGCAGCCCTGCAGAGAGACAGCTCTGCCCAGGAGCAGCTCCTCTGCAAAGCGCAGCAGGGCTGAGGGCACTGCCTGCAGGCACCGAGGGGAGAGGAGCCAGGCAGAGAGAGGTGTTAAAGGCAGTCAGCACTGTGAGAGCTCACTAGGAGTGAAATCTTCACAGCCCTTGACACGGTAAGTCTCTGGCTGTAGGAATCTCCTAAAGCTGGTACCTCCCACAGTTGACAGGATCTGTCAGGTTGACTTACAGTATCCCTGTTGTAGAGGAGAAGAACATGCTCCAGAGCAGGGCTTCCCTGCTGCACTGTCAGAGGGACAGGACACGATTGCTGCCTTTTCATGGGGACAACTGCAGGGTGTGAAGCTGGGTGTACAGCCATGGGTTCCCAGGGCTGTCTTTCAGAGAAGGGTCCCTGCACCCCAGGGGGCTGTGTGCTGGGGCAGGGACTCTGCTGCCTGCCAGGGTCAGCGCTCAGCCTGCCCAGGGAGCTGCCCACGATGCTGCAGGGACAAGCTGTGGGTGGAAGGAGTGACCCCTGGCAGGGCAGGGTGCTTCTGCTGTTGAGAGGGTGCTATGTGGGTCGGGGCCGCTTACAGCTCCAGATCACCACTAGGAACCTCCAAGGGGATGTTTCAAGGGGAAGTTCAAGGCAGGGTTTACAATAAAGATAAGGAGATTTCCCGAGTCTGTGTTTTCAGTTTCGTACTGTGAGGGCAGGGGAGAGAAGAGGGGCAGTGGGGGAGCGAAAGAGAAAAGGACCTGTCAAGTTTGAACAAGCCATTGAGACTCCTGAGCTGCAACTTGGAATGGTCAGGAGGTCTGCTAATAGCCTCCTAAAGTGCCTTCAGCTGCTCTTCTGCCTATGGACAGCTCCAGCATCACGTCTGCTGGACCCATCAGGGTTGTTCTGAACTTTTGACACTCCCAACAGGAACATGTGCCCAGCCAGTCCCTGCAAACAGAAGGGATGCCATCTTTAGGGCACTTGGCTGTCTATTTGAGTTGTTCTTCCAAGCCTTGAACTGCCCTCAAGGATGCAAAGCTGTCCCATAGCACCTCTCTTTTCTCTGAAAGCCCCATGGAGAACACAGAGAATCTACGACCGAGGAAATGCTGTCGGGTTGGTGAAATGAGGCATGTGTGTCCTTGGCTAGAAGGGGGGGTTCTGAGACCTTGAGAACAAGTGAGGCATTTAGTGGTCTGCAGTGAATCCCGCTGCTCTCAGCAGTGTCTGGTGGTCTTCAGGGCACCATGGGAGTGTGGTCATTCTCCATCTCGAAAGGTGCAAGCCCAGGGCAGCTGGGAACAAGGCAGAGGGACAGACCAGCTCCCTTTGCTCTGCTCTAAGCCACAGGCAATCCTCCTGCCTCTCAGGACTCCCTCTGTTCTCCCTGAGGGCAGCAGAAATTCTGAGGTTTCTGACATCCAAGAACACTCCTCAGGGGAAACGGAGGGAAACTTTAAGAATAAACTCTGAAATTGCCCTCTACCATTCTGCTTCCTTCCCACAGGGAGTGCAGGTGCTGACAGGCCCTTCTGCGTTAAGAGCAGTTTCATCTGACAAAGTCCAACACCAGGACTGGGTCCTTCCCCCACCTTTCCCATGAACCCACTCCTGCAGAGTAGGGCTGACTCCTCGGCAGGCAGCAGGCAGAGCCCATATTTCTCATGGCACATTCAGCCAGCACCAAGCAGGGTTTCAGAAACGGAGCTGAAGGAAGTTCCCATAGAAAAGTAAAAAGGGGGTGGGTGTAGAAAGGGGAGCATCTAGGAGAAATGGCTTTTGTTTTGTTTAGAGAAGTCTCCCCTAACTTCTCACTGCATTTTCCTCCTTGGACAGTCACTCATGACCAGAGGCAGCAGATGTCCAACGCCAGCTTCATTACCGAGTTCCTCCTCCGGGTTTTCGCAGACACGCGGGAGCTGCAGCTCCTGACCTTCTGGCTCTTCCTGGCCATCTACCTGGCTGCCCTCCTGGGCAACGGCCTCATCATCACCGCCGTAGCCTGCGAACACCACCTCCACACCCCCATGTACTTCTTCCTTCTCAACCTCTCCCTCCTCGACCTGGGTTCCATCTCCACCATTCTCCCCAAAGCCATGGCCAATTCCCTGTGGGACACCAGGGCCATCTCCTACCTGGGATGTGCTGCACAGGTCTTTTTTTTCTTTTTCTGTGCTACAGCAGAGTTTTATCTCCTCACAGTCATGGCCTATGACCGCTACGTGGCCATCTGCAAACCCCTGCACTACGGGACCCTGCTGGGCAGCAGAGCTTGTGTCCACATGGCAGCAGCTGCCTGGGGCAGTGCGTTTCTCAACTCTCTCCTGCACACTGCCAATACATTTTCGCTACCCCTCTGCCAAGGCAATGTCCTGGACCAGTTCTTCTGTGAGATCCCTCAGATCCTCAAGCTCTCCTGCTCAGATGCCTACCTCAGGGAAGTGGGGCTTATTGTGGTTAGTGCCTGTTTAGTCTTTGGGTGTTTTGTTTTCCTTGTGGTGTCCTATGTGCAGATCCTCAGGGCTGTGCTGAGGATCCCCTCTGAGCAGGGACGCCACAAAGCCTTTTCCACATGCCTCCCTCACCTGGCCGTGGTCTCCCTGTTTCTCAGCACCTCATTTTTTGCCTACCTGAAGCCCCCCTCCATCTCATCCCCATCCCTGGATCTGGTGGTGGCAGTGCTCTACTCTGTGGTGCCTCCAGCAGTGAACCCCGTCATCTACAGCCTGAGGAGCCAGGAGCTCAAAGACCCACTGAAGAAGCTGAAGAAACTATGTAGCTGCTGCTTCCAGGTTCAGGGAGTTAAAACCTTTCCTATCTTCCAGTAGTATGTCTCAATATCTCTTTAGCCAACTCTTCAATTGTGTTTATGTCTATTCTTTTTTATCTCTACGTCTCAAAGAGCTCTTGTATGAATGGTCCTTGAGAAAGGCGGACTGCGTCAGATGCAGTTTGCACTTAGCATAAGGTTGAGGAGAGTAGGTTATGGTGTTCTGAATTACATCATGTTTAAATTTTTTTGTTAGCAAGGAAGTTAAGCATGCTGTGTCTGTGTGCAGCCAGTTCACTGAGGAACTCAATGAACTGAGAAAAATGAACTGAGTTCATTGAGTCAGTGCCGCTCACTTGGCAGCCAGTCACAAGTGGTGTTCCCCAGGGCTCAGTACTGGGGCCAGTTCTGTTTAATATCTTTATCAATGATTTGGAGGAGGGGATCCACTGCACCCTCAGTAAATTTGCAGATAACACCAAGTTGGACAGGAGTGTTGATCTGCTGGAGGGTAGGAAGGCTCTACAGAGGGATCTGGAGAGGCTGGATTGATGGGCCGAGGCCAATTGTATGAGGGTCAAGAAGGCCAAGTGCTGGGTCCTGCACTTGGGTCAACCCCACACAACACTACAGGCCCTCAGGGAAGAGTGATTGGAAAGCTGCCTGGTGGAAAAGAACGTGGGGATGCTCGTCGACAACCAGCTGAATGAGCTGGCAGTGTGCTCTGGTGGCCAAGAATAGCATCTTGCCTTGCATCTGGAATAGTGTGGCCAGCAGGACCAGGGAGGTGACAGTGCCCCTGTACTCGGCCCTGGTGAGGCTGCACCTCAAATACTGTGTTCGGTTTTGGGCCTCTCATTACAAGAAGGACATTGAGGTGCTGAGAGTGGCCAAAGAAGGGCAACGAAGTTGGTGAAGGGTCTAGAGCACAAGTCTTATGAGGAGCGGCTGGGGGAGCTGGGGTTGTTTAGCATGGAGAAAAGGAGGCTGAGGGGAGACCTTCTCACTCTCTACAACTACCTGAAAGGAGGTTGTAGCGAGGTGGGGGTCAGTCTCTTTTCCCAAGTAACAAGTGATAGGACAAGAGGAAACAGCCTCAAGTTGGGCCAGGGGAGCTTTCGATTGGATATTAAGAAAAATTTCTTCACTGAATGCGTTATCAAGCATTGGAACAGGCTGCCCAGGGAAGGGGTTGAGTCCCCATCCTGGAGGTATTTAAAAGACGGGTAGATGTGGTGCTTAGGGACATGGTTTAGTGGTGGACTTGGCAGTGTTAGGTTTATGGTTGGACTTGATGATCTTAAAGGTCTTTTCCAACCTCAATGCTTCTATGCTTCTACAATTCTATCATCTTCCTGACAAGGGTAACTGAGGAGGCAGTGAGGTGAGGCACCCTGTAGGACTTCCTACTTGCAAACAATGAAGAGCTGGTCAGGGATGAGAAGGTAGAGTTGAGGCTCCTGAGAGAGGGGAATAAGGCAAAGAGCAGGACTTCAGGAAAGCAGGCTTTGGCCTGACCTGCTTGGAAGAATCCCATGGGATACAGCCCTGCAGAGAAGAGGGGTGCAGGGAGCTGTTTGATGGTCAAGGGTCTCTTCTTTCAGCTCCAAAATGGTCCACCCTGACAGGCAGGAAGTCCTGCAGAGGTGGCAGGAGGAAGGCATGGATGAGAAAGGAGCTCCTCACTGAAACCAAGCATGAAGAGGAAACACAGAAAAGGTGGAAGCTGGATGACTCAAGAGTTCTGTGGTTCTGTGCTGGAGAGACCTCTTTGCATGTGTGTGTTCTTGTCTGTGCATAGGGGGACGAGGGGATCCCAGGGCCAGGTTCTGGATAGACAGAGTGTCTAAGACAGCTTCCTGGAGGGATCCGTACTGTCTGCGTTTCTATATAGGTATACATCTTACACTAACATCGTATAGCATACAAACAGCCCAATCCTTGTTTCCCTTTTTCCACTGACTATGGTTTTGCTTGGCTGACAGACCTCCCAGGGTCCCTTCCAGGATGAGTGACTGTGCATTTCCTTCCACCATGGGTCTTCCCTTGACGATACAGCATTGGTGGGGCAGCAGGGCCGGGTCAGTGCAGGGACAGGGCTGGCTCTGACAGGGGCCATGAAGCAGCTGCCGGGAGGTGACAGCAAGGACAGTTTACAAGGGAGAAATGTATATATAGAGTAACTTCATTGTTTTTAGGAAGGCAAGGCTCTGGCAAAGCTCAAGCTGTCGCTGGCAGAGGTCCCACAAAGTCAATCTGCACTTGTGCCTGTGGGCCTTCAATACGTTGTTGCTGGACTGGACTTTTACTCCAGTGTAATCTGCATTGGTCGTGGCACGTGACAGACAGTTCCTACACCAGCAATCTACACCCTTCTTCATGTTAGGCCACCACTCACTGTCCTTCACTCTGCTCTGGAAATTAATGCCATCCCAGCCAGCCCCAGTACAATCTCCACCACTTATTCCTACTATTTGCGTTATGCTCAGGACCTGTACTATCCAAGACATCCTTATCAACACCCGCTGCCCTCCTGTCCTTTGATATGTACACCGGCATCTGGAAGCCTCATGGTCACAAGTCTTGCTTCTCATGGTGTAGTTTAATAAGCCCCAAATCACTGGATGGCCAGTAGGGCTGGGCACCAGCAGCCCAGGAGCATCCCAGAGGATGCTGAAGATAATCTGTTGTCACAGGCATTAATGAGCTGACTTGGGCTGGACTCCGTTACTCATAACAAAGGCAAAACTGGATGGGTATATCAGTGCTGAGGATAGCCACAGCTGCAATGACCGTGAGCTGGTGGAGAAGTAAGAGAAAGAGCAGAATCATTGCCCAGAATTGCCCAAAAGCAGATTCCAGCTGGTTCAGGAGCGGATTGATCTGACCTGCGTAAACTGAGTGGCTCTTCAGAACAAAGTTTCTGCGCTAACAGCGTTGGTGAGAAATGTGGTTTTGTGAATGACTACACAAAAATATGCTCCTAGAGTGAGAGAGCAACAACTGTGGTGTGCACACTTGGCGCTGCCAGTAAAATGAAAGAAGAAAATCATTGGAATTGATACCAAAAAATCATTAGACCTGGCAAAAAAAAATTTAAAGTTTAGAGAAAGCTGACTTTTCTTCAGTTATTGCCTAGATTTATTTTTGAGCTAGGTTTCAACTCATGACAAGATCCACATTCGGGTCTTGAATAATTTGGCCACGTAGAGAGTCTGTTTCTGCCTGAGATTCCCTGGGGTAGCTTGGAAACATGACACGGGACCTCCGGGGTCCCTTCTGGAGCATTAGCTGGTAACCACCAGAAAAGCACCTCTGGGCATATCAGTTGAAATAACTTCTTGCTCTCCACTGACTACAGAGGGAAGTCTAGACAACCTGATTGGTCATAGACATCTGCACTGAATTGTTTCATACAGAGTGAGACCACTCTCATCTATTTCTTCACCTAAACCAGTGTCACGCATCACATAGGGGATGAAAAGGAAACGTGGTTTGTTGTCTAAGAACTCCTTTAGGAAGCCACTGTAACAGATATGTAAGACGAGCACAAATGTAGTCATCCAAACCCAAGGTGTTTCAATGCTACTGGTCACTCTGCTCCCCTGTAGCAGGTGAGAAAGCTGGGCACCCGAATGTGACTTGCTGTGTGCAAAGAGTGAGGAGGGATATGCACAGTCCTGGGCAGGGACTCTTTTGAGGGGGGCACTGGGCTTTCTGCAAGACAGAAAATGATCTCTCTGAATGCTGTAGGCCTGACTAGCATCAGAAAATGTAAAAAAAAAACAAAAAACAAAAAAACCAAAAACCCAGACACAAAACCAAAAAATAAAACCAACAGAGAAAATAAGAAAATGACCTAGAATGAAGAAAATGCTAAGCCTCTCAGATTCTTTGTGTTCTTATCCTCCTGGATTTGGTTTGGTTTGTATTAAAGTTGTATTTGCTCATCTTTGGTGATTTCATGTGCTGGGAAGGATGCAGTTCCAGGGACACAGATGCCTGGTGCCAGTGTAGATGCCTGGTGCCAGCGTAGATGCCCTGGCATCCTCTGCCCAATCTCCATCTGCAGCTCCCGAGGGGCTCTGGTCTCTGATAACTGCCAGTCCCAGGCAAGCACCTCAGATACACTGGGGCCTCTAGAGGTGGCACTGGGTGCTTATGGTCAGACAGAGGAACTCAGCCTGAAAACCTAAGAAAATTTTTCAATATTAAAAAAAAAAAAGAGCACCTTTTAATCAGCTGAAAAGGTTCAATACTTTCAATAAAATGTCAGTGTAATTTCTCTCATGCCAAAATGCCAGAATTTTCAGGATGTGTATTAATCGTGTGAGAAGATACATAGCTTTCCCCCTGTACTTGTGTTGTGGTTTAACCCCAGCCAGCAACTGTGAACCACACAGCCGCTCCCTCACTCCCCCCCAGTGGGGTGGGGGAGAGAATTGGAAGGGTGAAAGTCAGACAACTCCTGGGTTGAGATAAGAACAGTTTAATAATTGAAGTAAGATAAAATAGAATGATAGTAGTAGTAGTAATAATAATAATAATATAATACAATAATAATGTACAAAGCAAGTGATACACGACACAATTGCTCACCACCCCCTGACTGATGCCCAGCCTGTTCCTGAGCAGCAATCCTTTCCCCCCTGGCCAACTCGCCCCAGTTATATACTGAGCATGACGTCATACGGTGTGGAATAGCCCTGGGGCCAATCTGGGTCAGCCCCCCTGGCTGTGCCCCCTCCCAGCTTCTTGTACGCCACGCAGAGCATGGGAAGCTGAAAAGTCCTTGACTGGTGTAAGCACTACTTAGCAACAACTAAAACATCAGTGTCTTATCAACATTATTCTCATCCTAAATCCAAAACACAGCACTATACCAGCTACTAAGAAGAAAATTAACTCTATCCCAGCTGAAACCAGGACAACTTGCCTTGCTACTACTCTCTGTATTATATTGTGCATTTCATCTCCCTAATGTTTCAGGTATTTCCACCTGTCCTGACTAAAGTGATCATGTCTGAAGTCACCTTTCCAGCAGACTAACTGGACTTATGCACTTTCCATTGTTCTCCAGGTTCCCCTTCCTCTGCCTCTGTGACCATTCAGATACCTCTCACCCATCCAGTTGCTACTTTGAACTTTTCTTTCAGTAGTCGGCCTAGACGTCTCTATGGCTAGCTCTTGAATTATAATTCTATTTATCATTTCCTGTCTCTCTAAAACATCTCTTGTCTGGTTACCCCTTGTGAAAAGCGAACCTCTTTGGAGGCAGCTTGGACTTACCATAGAGTGAAGGTGTGTTTCATTGTTTATCATGTCGTACTTTTGGTTGCTTGGGTTTTTTTAACAATTAGGAAAAACCCTTCTGTGCCTCTTTGCAGCCAGTTCTCTTCTGGAGAAGTCTGATGTAAGGAAAAGTGACCTAAGTCCCAGGCGGTGAAGGAGAGCAATGGTGGGGTTGGGGAGATGAGGAGCACAGATGCCCATACAGTGCTGGACCTCAAGGGACTGCTTTTCCTCCTGGTCGAGACCTCCTTAGGAGACCCTGGATCATAATCAACTGGAGAATGCTGCTATCACGTCTTCAAAGTTGTCATTGAAATCTTTCTCTTTAACTCCACTCCTGAAACCCCTCTAATTAGCTGGACAAGACTTGATGAAGATGATGGAAGAGACATGACTCCTTAGGCCTTTCTTCATTTTAATGAGCCCCATGGTGTATTTGGTGCTCTGCGTCCACGAACTTCTGATACTGAGAGGAGACAGAAGTAATCTCTCAAGAAGTCAAAGTCAGAAGCAAAACCCAAGGTGTCTTGAAGCATTAATGGGCCCCACTGAGGGCCATTACTGACAAAGCCTCCTCATGGACTTGTCAGAGCAGATAACTGGAGGCTGTGATTACAGGTAGGCAAAGGCACTGTGCAGGTGGCTCTGATGTGAGTCAAGCCTTGGTTGACTTGATGCAGCAGAAAGGCCAAGTGCTGACCTCCAGCCTGTGGGAAGGGAGATCCTGTCCCTCACAGAGCTCAGGGCTCTTCCTGGGGCAGGGTGATGTGGGATGTGCGATGTTTAGTGAAGGACAAGAATATGGCAGTGGCCGGCCTTCCCAGGGGCTGCAAGGAGACAATAAGGCCCCAGTGCCATGAGAGCAACCTGTCTCCTCGTAGATGCCAGTAGCACAGACAGCTGCCATGGCCAAGGGGACAAAGACCTCAAGCACATGCAGGCAGGAGCCAAGCTTTTTGGGAAGGAAAGGAGAGGGAGCTGCCCTTTACCTGAGAGGTCAGCAGGAATGCATGGAGCTCTGCCTTGGGATGGGTAATGAGCTAGCTAGGAGCTTATGGGTCAGGATTAGCAGGCAGACCAGCATCACTGATGTTGTGCCTGGTACAGAGCACCTGAGCAGGAAGCACCAGAGGAGGCCTTCTTGAGGCAACAGGCAGAAACCTCACATTCACAGGCCCTGGTCTGCATGAGGACTTGAACCACCCTGATATTTGCTGGAAGGACAACAGGGCAGGATGCATGCAATCCAGGCCGTTTCTGGAGACCATGAACGATAACTTCCCAAGACTGCAGAGAATGGGCTTGGAAAGCCAAAGCCCACCTGAAGTTGCACCTGTGGAGGAATTTGAAGAACAAGAGCAGCTTCTACAGTGACATCAGCAGCAAAAGGCAGGCTGGGAAAAAACACGGGCCTGCTGCTAAATGGGGCTGGGGCTGTAGTGACAGAGGATGCAGAAAGGGCCAAGGCACCCAGTGCCTTCTTGGTGAGACCGGCCTTCAGGAATCCCAGGCCCCTGAGACCAGAGGGCAAGTCTGGTGGAGGAGGATCAGGTTAGGGAACCTTTAGACAAACCAGATATAAACAAGGCCATGGGAGCTGACAAGATGTGCTCGTGAGGGCTGAGGGACCTGGCCAATGTCATTGTGAAGCCACTCTTGGTCACCTTTGAAAAGTCCCATGGCTTTTGGGTGAGACTTGTGAGGACTGGAAGAAAGCGTATGTCACTCCTGTCTTCAAGGAGGACGAGCAGGAGGAGCTGTGGAGCTGCTCAGCCAGGCTCCCATAACACCCTCCTAGACCAAGAATGGACTAGAGAAGTGGAAAGTGAGGGGAATGGCAAACTGCCTGACTTGCTGGGCTCACGGCTCTTGTGACCAGCAACACAAACTCCAGCGGGAGGCAAGTCCCTCATGGTGTTCCCCAGGGTCCAATATTAGGGCCAATACTGTTTCATCTCTTACTGGTCTGGAGGATGAGACCGAGGGCACCCTCAGGGAGTTAACAGATGACAGGATACTGGGAGGAGTGGCTGATAAACCAGAGGGTTGCACTGGGATTCCGAGGGACCTCAACAGGCTGGAGAAGTGGTTCAGAGGAGATCCTCGTGAAGTTCCACAAAGGGAAGAGCAAGGTCCTTTACAGAATAGGACCTGCAGGTCCTGGTGGACAAGAAGTGCGACATCAGCCAGCAATGTGCCAGCAATGTGTATAGAAGGCAATCAGCATCCTTGGCTGCATTAGGAAGGGCAGCAGGCAGAGGCAGGTGATCCCTCCCCCTCTCCTCAGCACTGGTGAGGCAATACCTGGAGTGCTGGGTCCAGTTCGGGTCTCCTCAGTGCAATGAAATTGAGAACTTGCAGAAACAAGTCTGGCTGTGGGCCATGAAGATGACTGAGGACCAGAGCATCTTTCACATGAAGAGAGGCTGAGAGAGCTGGGACTGTTCAGCCTAGAGAAGAGAAGGCTCGGGGGAATCTCATTAAAGTGTAAAAAAACCTGATGGGAGGGAGTGAAGAAGAGGGATCCAGACTCTCCTCAGTGGTACCCAGTGACAGAAAAAAAAGATGAAACCCCATGAAATTCCATCTGAACACAAGACAACACTTGTTTAAAATGTGAGGGAGGTCAAACACTGGATCAGGTTTCCCAGAGAGTCTCCATCCTTGGAAATATTCACAACCCAGCTGGACCCAATGGCTTTTGGCAACCTGCCCTAGCTGACCCTGCTTTGAGCAAGGCTGTTGGACTAGGTGATCTCCAGAGATCCTTTACATCCCCAACTATTCTGTGATTCTCTGGGTCTGTAATGCCTGGCAGGGTTTCTGAGAACTTTTCTGTAGTATCCCAACACCAACGGGACTCCTGGTGTCCCTTGGAGCAGAGCCTCCTCCTGAGGATGATCTCCCTCACCTTGTAACCCTGAGGACAGGGTGAAACAGTGATTATAAATGGCAGCAATGCCTCAACATGCAGCAGTGTCCCCTACCCCTGAGTCCATGTCCAGCCCCTTCTTCCTTCAGGATTTGAGTCGGAAGGGACATCTGAAGGTCTGCTCTGAGCAGACCTGTTAAATCAGGGAGGTCAGTGCTTTCTCCAGCTGAGTTTTGAAAACCTCTGTGCCCCTGATCCACTCTTTATCAACTATCGTGGTGATATATGTGTATATAGATGTTTAAAAAACTCTCTCTCTATGTGTGTGTATGAGTATATAGATGTATTTTTTTTTTCTTCATGTAACCTGATAAGAAATTCCCCTTACTGCTGCTTGTCTTTATGGTCTCTTGTCCCTTCCTTCCCTTCATGATCTCCAGCCAGATCATCACACGTACTCAGACCAAGGAGAATCACAACCTCCTCTCCAAGCACAGCCTCACTGGGACCCTCTGGAACCATGCAGGCAGGCTGGGGTGGCCAGATCCAAGCAGAGACATGCCCTACAGAAGGACTGTGGTAGTGAATGGGAGCTGGTGCTGGGGCAGAGCAAGGGGCCATGGAGGACATCAGAGACGACCTCCAGCAGCTCCTCTTCAAACAAGGCAGGGAGTAATGCACCCAGTGGTGCTCCTGAGAGAGGATGGTGACACAGGGAAAGAGGCACCAGGGGCTGTGGTGCAGGGAACTGATGCTTGCCTCTGTGTCTTGGGCCTCCTGGAAGCGGTGCCAGGGGCTGCACCCCCAAGGCACCCCCAAGCCTGCGAGCAGCAGTGAGTGCTCTCCTGACTGTGGGGAGCTGCTCTGGCTTCAGAGAGTCTGCTGGCAGAGCTGGAGCTGTTGGAGCTCACCCTGCCCCTCCGGTACTATGACTGGGGTGACAGCCCTGCCTGTTTGAGGGTCATTGTGAGGGTCATTTGGGGTCCTGGCAGTATGAGAGCTTCCTGGAGCATCATGGCTCTTGTTCTCATTCCCATCCCATCCCTGCACCAGCGCAGCTCTGCTGCCACACAGCCCAGCTGTGCAGGCATCAATGGGGCAGGGTGCATTTGCGGGTGGGAAAACTTCCCCCTGGTACAGTCTGCCCAATAGACCTCAGCGCCACATCCCTCTGCAGCCCTCCTGCTTTGGCAGCCCTCCCCAGTGCTGGTCCCTGCCCAGATTTGGCTGTGTCCTGTGCAGGGGTTCATAGACAGGGGTCTGCCGGGGTCTGGGCATGTGTGAGTTGGGGAAGGGCTGGATGTTCTCCCAGTGTAGGCGGAGCCGGTCACATTTAAATGATCAGCCCACACCTGGACCATGGTGAATGGCCAGGGCTGGAAAACACAAAGGGTCAGGATTGGGGGTGACTTTGGGGCCAGCATATGGGCTGGGGGAGACTGTCTCAAGGGCATGTGCTGGGCACAGGGACTGAGGGGCAACAGCAAACTCACGGGGTCACGGGGTCACGGACAGAAAGGACTTCTGGCTCTGCACTGTGAGCATGCTTTAGGGTAACCACAGTCTGGGCACTGCTGCTGATGAGCGCAATGCCAGAATTTGTCTCCCCCAGGCAATTTCCAGCCCACATCAGCTGCCACCCGAATTTTCCCCACCTCTCCTCTGATGCAGCTGGACGTTTCCTGGCCCCCTCCCCATGCTCCCTGCAGGGTCTTGACCTGGATGGGGATCGCTACCGCTAATCTGCCTCCCTGGGGGTCTCTGGATGTGGCAGGTGCTTGAAGGGACTGTGGTGCTTTTCCAAGGACAGTAGGTGTGTTCATTAGGGCCCGAGGGTGACAAGAATCACTCTCCAGTCTTCCTTTTTTGTACCTGCTTGGTGCCCACTGCCTCCCCTGGGACTGCAGAGTCCTCGTTCCCCTACAGATCCCTGGGTTTAGCACTTGCCCTTTGGGCGACTCCATTGTGGGGGACCTCTCACTTTGTGGGGCTCATGTCACTGCCCACCCCAAGCACACGCTGTCCAGGGAGATGCCCCAGGCTCCCCAGGCAACTCCAGACTCCCATCCTTAAGGACATCGCCTGCCATATCTGGAAGCCCTGGGATGTGTCCCCCACGTGGGACAGCCCTGCATACGTACCTCGGTGACCATTCACCATCTCCACTGTAACTAGAAACTTGAATCCAAACCTTGCTCTCTAACAGGTCGCAACATGACATTGAGCTCTTTGCTCCTGAGTCCAGGGAGCAACAGGCGCCTTTGGGGTGCAGTTGCTCATGACCACTCTTGGCAACAGCTTTGGAAGAGAAGTCGAGGCTTCAGGCACTGCACTGGGGAGAAGCCATTTATTAAAGAGCTGCTATGAGAGAGTCAGCGCTGACCCAGTGGTAGCCATACATAAATACGTGCTACAGGCAAGACAGAGAAAGCGCAATGAAGCAATAATGATAATGATGATAATGATAATTATACTTATAAACATAGTGATGTTAATGATAACAGAAAACCTCACAAAGTGAAGTCCTAGAATGGTTTACCGTGGGAGTTATTTGTGGAGACAGAAGGGAAGTTTATGCCTCCAGAAAAAAGCCCTTGAAATCACTTTCCTCAAGACGTCTTTGAGCTCCTGGTTCCTCATGCTGTAGATGAGCGGGTTCATTGCTGGAGACACCACTGAGTACAGCACTGCCATCAACAGATCCAGGGATTGGGAGGAGATGGAGGGGGACTTCAGGTAGGCAAACATTACAGTGCTGAGAAACAGGGAGACCACGGTCAGGTGAGGGAGGCACGTGGAAAAGGCTTTGTGCTGTCCCTGCTCAGAGGGGATCCTCAGCACGGCCCTGAAGATCTGCACATAGGACACCACAATGAAAACATAACACCCAAAGACTAAACAGGCACTAACCACAAGAAGCCCCACTTCCCTGAGGTCGGCATCTGAGCAGGAGAGCTTGAGGATCTGAGGGATCTCACAGAAGAACTGGTCCAGGACATTGCCTTGGCAGAGGGGTAGGGAAAATGTATTGGCCGTGTGCAGGAGAGAGTTGAGAAACCCACTGGCCCAGGCAGCTGCTGCCATGTGGACACAAGCTCTGCTGCCCAGCAGGGTCCCGTAGTGCAGGGGTTTGCAGATGGCCACGTAGCGGTCATAGGCCATGACAGTTAGGAGACAATACTCTGCTGAAATGAAGAAGATTAAAAAAAAGACCTGTGCAGCACATCCCAAGTAGGAGATGGCCTTGGTGTCCCACAGGGAATTGGCCATGACTTTGGGGAGAGTGGTGGAGATGGAGGCCAGGTCGAGGAGGGAGAGGTTGAGGAGGAAGAAGTACATGGGGGTGTGGAGGCAGTGGTCGCAGGCTATGGCGGTGATGATGAGGCCGTTGCCCAGGAGGGCAGCCAGGTAGATGGCCAGGAAGAGCCAGAAGTGCAAGAGCTGCAGCTCCCGTGTGTCTGCCAATGCCAGGAGGAGGAACTGGGTGATGGAGCTGTCATTGGGCATTTGCTTCCCCTGGGCATTGGGCACTGTCCAAAAAGGAATAGACAGCGACAAGTTAGGAGAATCTTCTCTCGAAAATCACGTACTATTTCTCATTGAAATCCCCCTCCCTGAGCTGAATGAGGAACGAGTCAGCTCAGTCCCCAACCCTGTCAACTGAATGACATGGTGCCTCACAGTTGTAAATACAGCTTGGACACCTAGTTCCCATGAAGACACCTCCATTGAAGGACCCCCAGTCATAATTAGAAGAGAAGCTGACCTGCAGCCCCACCTCAACCCCAGAGAACAAGAGCATCACTGACAGGGAGGGAATCAAGGAAGGATACTGCTACGCTCCAAAAAAAAAAAAAAAAAACGAAGCAAGGAGAGGAAGGCAGAGAGGCATGCAGGGAAGCCTTCTCCATACCCAGCTGTGCTCTCCACCTCACAGACACAAGCACACATCAATATTAATTGTAGGACCCGTGTGCTTCTTTTCGGGAGGTCCAGCTGTGGAGGAGGTAACTCCTGCCCTGGACCCTGGGGCCATAGGGACAGAGGCTCTTCTGGGTGGGAGAGGAGACCAGGGAGTTGCTCCAGGGAAGGCATCTGCAGTGCAGGGGATGGCAGAGAGGTGCCTGAATCCCCACCTTCCCATGGCACTTCTGGGAGCAGATCCCTTTCACTCCCTGCCCATGTCTCTGGTGCCTGGAGCTGTCCCTGCCAGGGGCTGGTTCTCTGTCCCCACATCTCCTCCCTGTCTGTGCTCAAACAGCCAGTCCCCCCCACTGTGTGCTCAGCTCTGCCCTGCAGACCCCTCCTGGCAGCAGGGCACTGTCCAGGGGCATCTCTGTGCCTGCAGGGGCTGAGGAGCAGCTCAGACAAGTGCTAATCAGAACTGGGGTCTCCATGCCTTTTCCACAAGGCAGAAGGAAATTCTCATCTCCCACTGCCCACCCAGCCACCTTCTCCTTCGGGTAAATGCTGCCTCAATGTCCTTCTTCAAAAGGACCCTCTGCAAATGTCCTGGGGGTGATCTGGAGCTGTGAGCAGCCCTGGCCCATGCAGCACCCTCTCAACAGCAGAACCTGACGAGGGTTGCTGCTTCCACCCACAGCTTCTCCCTAGATTGCCATGAGCAGCTCGCTGGGCAGGCTGAGAGCTGACCCTGGCAGGCGGCAGGGTCCCTGCCCCAGCACAGAATCACTGCTCTGGAGGACACCCCTCTCCATTGCACCAACCACGGGATGTGCCAGCTCTAGGAGATCCCTCCAGGATACTCAAGTGCATTGCCCTGCAGCCAGAGCCTTACCGTGTCAAGGGCTGTGGAGATTTCTGCTCCCATGAGCTCTGTGCACCTTCCCACTCACGTCTGCCTTTAACCTCTCTCTAGCTGGCTCCTCACCCCTCGGTGCCTGCAGGCAGCACCCTCAGCCCTGCTGCGCTTTGCAGAGGAGCTGCTCCTGGGCAGAGCTGTCTCTCTGCAGGGCTGCCCACTTGCCAGGAGCTCCCTCCAGCCCAGGAGCCCAGCCCAGCTCAGCAGCAGAGGCCCAGCCCAAGGCAGCACTTTCTCTGCCCCTCTGGGCTCCCTCCAGGTGTCCCTGGGGCTCCAGGGGAACCTGCTGTGAAACAGAATGAAGCAACCACTGATGTTCCCTCCCACAGCTGGGGAGAGACACTCCTTTCCAGCTGTGTCATTTCTGTCAGAGTTAGGTCTAAGAATCGCCTTCTTTTGTTCGGGTATGAGACCAGTCACCCAGACAGGGACAGGGCAGCTGCTCACTTTAATGGCCAAATACCGGCCTGTGGTGCTAGCTCAGATGCCAAAGCTGCCCAGCACAAGGGCATCTGACGAGGGCATCTTAGGACCTATCGGACAGCAATCCCCGTTCAGAGCTGGTCACTAACAGACACCTCTAATGGCATCTCAGACAGATTTGGGGCTTAGGAGCAAGCTACTGAATGCCACCACTGCAGGGAAGCAGTGCCTGTCCCACGTCTAGCCGTTAGATGCATGGGGCAGTGCATGAGTACGAGGCACACCACAGCAGGGTCTCCACTCATGTGCCAACACTTTCAAATGCTGCTGATGCTTCTTACCCCCATCCTTTGTTCACCTCCTTGATGGTACAATCAAGGAACAGGTGAATGATTTTCACAGCGTGCCTGGATAACAGGATGTCCACAGTCAAGGATATTTTCAGCAGCAACCTGTCCTTCTTGGCGATCAGCTTCACCTCCACCACAGCCTCTCTGGGCTGCAGTGACATTGCAGACAGCAAAGCCCTCTCCTGCCAGGGCCGCACAGTCCAAACCTGTTTCTCTCTGGCATTGGGGAGCACAGGGTTTGCTCACCTTGTGGGCCCCTCATTTCATCCTCACATTGCCATCTGCCATCCACGCCAGCATGTCTCTGCTCTGAAGCAAAGTCTTTGCTTGCACAGGATCTTGGGCGCAAGATCTGTGACAAGTCTGAGGTTGGCCCTGGTGGCACCAAGCTGAGGGGCTGCAGCCCAGATGTGCACCAATGGCCTCAGCCTGGGGCACAGACAGGAGGGGATGGAGCCCTGTGTGCTGTCACAGAGCTGTGACATTGATGTAAATACCTGCTGAGGTGTGGTGGGGCAGGTCAGAAAGCTTGAGGTGCTGTGATGGATGGATACAGACTCTTCAGAAGAGACAGCTGGGGAAGATCAGGAGGGGGATGCCCTCAGTGGGAGGGAGCTGCCTGGATGGATGGAGGTCCCCTATGGGATGGGCAGCAGATTGGGTGAGCTCTTGTGGGTGGGGGTCACAGGAGAGACCAGTTAGGGAGACATTGTGGTAGGAGCTAAATAGCTGGAAGCAGGTGAGGAAGAGGACAAAGTCTTACTTAAGCAATGGGAGGAAGTCCATTGACCCCACATCACCCCCGGGGACTCTAATCACCCTGACGCTCACGAGAAGGCGAAACTGCAGGGTGCAAACAGTCCCAGAGGTTTCTTCTGGTTCCTGGGGCCAGCTTCTTAGCCCAGCTGCCAGATGGGCCAACAGAGGTGATGCTCACCTGGATCTGGTACTTGCAAACAGGGAAAAGTGGCTCAGGGATGTGAAATCCAGTGTCAGTCTGACCTGAGCTACGCTGTGGGCATACTGGTCTCCAGCCACAGCCATGGGCACAGCCATGCCTGGCCACGGACCTCGTTGGGTCTGACTCGCAGACTCACTTCCCAGCTTGAGCCATTATGGATGCACAATGGCACAACACCCTGTCCCTCCAAGTGCCAGGCTCCGGCCGATACACAAAGGCCCAGCACAGCCATGGCACCGCAGTGCTTGTAGAACCAGGCCCTGGAGGTGCTCACCAGGCCAGGGCCAAAGGTGGGCAGCTGGAGGGGAGTCCCTTGAACGCTTTCAAACAATCAAGGTTTGTAGCAAAATTAACCTGAATTACACCTGTGAAATTCAGCCGTATACGGACTGAAAAAGACCTCCTCTCTCCTTCTTCTTCTTTTCTTCTCATCACTTGGCTATATTTCAGAGGAGAGCAAATTGAAGAAGGTGATGCTTCTGGGTGCCAATGAGTGAAAGCGGGGAAGTGAGGCAACACACGCAAAATGATGGAAAAGTTTTGCTAGTTCAAAGCTCTTCTCTTCAGATCTCATCTCTGAAGCCTGAGATTCCCCCAGCTGTCTTGGCTGTGTCCCCTCCCAACTTCTTGCCCACTCCCAGCCTACTCACTGGCAGGGCAGCCTGGGAAACAGAAAAGGCCTTGACCCAGTGTCAGCACAGTTCAGCAATCGCTAAACCATCGTTGTGTTATCAATCTGTTTTCATCACAAATCCAAACCATAAAACCATACGAGCTACTATGATTAAAATTAACTCTATCCCAACCAAAACCAGTGGAGGACCAAAAGGGGAGGTGTTCCCAATACCTGTCTTCAGGGAGCTGGTCAAATGCCTTGTCTCTGATTCTCTAACCGTGGCTTAGATGCCTGGCTCCTCTTTAGAGCCTTTTCATGAATACCAACATTTAGGGAGCAACCTGGTCTGACCTCAGAGCTGGCCTTGCTGGGAGCTGCACAGTGGACTAGAGATCGCTTGAGCTGCTTTCTTCTCTG
Source organism: Nipponia nippon (assembly GCF_047370975.1). NCBI lineage: Eukaryota > Metazoa > Chordata > Aves > Pelecaniformes > Threskiornithidae > Nipponia > Nipponia nippon. Next base: position 303,645 of record NW_028262381.1, on the reverse strand, counting down.
AATCTTCCCCTGAGCCTGATAGAGACACCCTCACCTTCAACTGAATCCCTTCTTCTAGGGCATACTGCAAGGCACAGGCTGCTGGTGGAAGTGTGGGTAGGAAAGAGAGTGCTGGGGGTCTCCAGCCTGGCCTCCTGCCCAAAGGGTAACTACCACCAACCCCGTGGTCAGGCTGGTGGCACTTTTGGGAGCTGAGACCTGAAAACCTCCCAGGGTGGGGATCACAGAGGCACTCTGGGTGTCCTGCTGCAGTGCAGCACCACACTCGTAGGTTTTTTATTACTTTTCCTGTTGCCCTGTGTGAATCTCCCAAGAGGCAGTTTGCGGCTGTTGCCCATGCCATACCATTTCTGACAGCACAAGAGAGGTTTTTTCCATCATCTCTCTAGGCAGACGTAGGACGCTGTTGGGTGTTCCTCAGGACGCCCTTCAGCAGCAGGCTCAAGAGGCTCCGTTCCCTCACTGTCTCCACACAGCTCATGTAATTAGGCCCCTAACACCATCCCTGTTGCCCTTGTCTCGATCCTCTCCAGCTTCTGCCCATTTCTCCAGAACTGGGAGACCACTGGCTTGTATGGCATCCATGGTCATGCCCCGGCCCTTTTGCTCAGGGCCACTCCTCACCCAGTCAGGTTGCAGCCCACACTGCTGCAGGGTTATTCTGTCCTTGGTGCACAGCTTGTCCCTTCTCCTTGATCTTCGGGAGGGTTTTGGGGTTTTTTTGGCCAAATCCGCAAGTGTGCCTGGGTCCCTCTGGACTGGAGCTCTCTTGTGCCGGCATTTATGGTATGTTTGCAGATGGCTCATCCTCATTTGTGCTTCTACCAGGGTAACAGCACGAGGCATTGCAGGACACTACAGGTAAAGAAAAAGCAGGACTTGTTTACTGGAATGGCTGCCCAAGGCAGAAAGCATCACAAAACCCACATCAGAAACAACAAAGGAGGGCACAAACCCAGAAGAGGCTAGCCAGTGCAGAAAGGGCTAACAGGGTAGGCGGTTCTTTCTGGAGAGTATGAGGATGGTAAAAGATGAACTTGAGAGGAGGGCAAGAGGCAACCAGGACATGAAAGGTGAAGCAAAGGATGAGATCAGGGCTGTCTGGGGGTACCTGTGAGGCAGCCCTGTCCCAGATGGGAATGACTTCCACAGTCAGGGAGACCCTGAGTGCATTCCTTAACATTGACAACATGAAGGAGAAGGAACAACAGCATCGTTCAGGCTGGAAGGGAATTTGGGTGGTGTCTAGACTAACTTGCTGCTCCAAGCAGGGTCACACCAGGTTACTGAGGGGTTTGGTCCATTTGGGTGTTGAGAAGTTGCAGGGATGGAGCCAGAGCACAGCCTGGGAAACAACTTCCAGTGCTTGACTGTCCTCCTGTTGCAAAAGTTGCTCCCCATAGCTAACCTGACTCTCTCTTGTCTCAGCCCATTGCCTCTTGTCCTCCTGTCTTGCACCCCAGTGATGAGCCTGACTGTCTTCTTGAAACATCCCTGTGTCACCATAGGCAATGCCTCTCTTGCATTGTGTGGGGTCAAACCCTGGGAAAGTATTCTGCATGTGGCCTAACAAGTGCTGAGCAGAGGCGGAGAATCACTTCCCCTGCCTGTGCTCCTGCTCATACAGCCCAGGAGGCTCTTGGCCTTCCTTGCCGATAGCTCTTCTTTGGCCTAATGTAACCCAGGGACCACCAGAGCATTTAACACAGAGCTGCAACCCAGCCAGCAGCCCTGAGCCTATGCCACTGCAGGGGCTTAGTCCACTCCAGGACAGGCCTTTGGATCTGTCCTTGCTGGACACCATGAGGCTCCTGTTGGTCCATCCCTCCAACCTGTCTGTATCCTTCGGGATGGCTCGCTTGCTTGCTTCCTCCCTTCCGTCCTTCTTTCCCTCCCTCTTTAGGTGCGAAGCAAGGCTTCTGCATGATGTGTACCATGGAAGTGCACATCGAGGAGGTCCTGTCTTGCTCGGGCAGTGCCATCGAGCCTACGCCTGTGATCAATGAGCTTCCACGTGAGTCATTTCAGACGGTTTCATTTGGAGGTAGTTTGGATTTCTGACAAAGCCCGCGTCCAACTGCTTTTGCCGGGTTCATGTTAAGGAGGAGAGCTTTCAGAAGGGTAAGCCTTTCCTTTTTCTCTGAGATCAATGGGAAAACCTTCTTCTTTCTCCGGAATAGGAGACCATTTCCAGCTTGGCACCCAGGAAGACGCACATGAATTCTTCTACTACACCGTGGATGCCATGTAGAGCATGTTGAGCAGGTTGAGCAGAAGCAGCGAGTAAGCAGAAGCACATGACCGTTGAAACGTTCTCGAGCCCTTTTGACTCCTTGCTTTACAACCGCCACTGAAAACCTCTGTCCGGCCCTTTCCTAACAAGGAAAACTCGTGGAAGAGCTCACTCTCTGCCTTCCACCTTCTGAGCTCTGATTACCATTTCTTTCCAGCTGGGACACAACTTCTCAAGCTAGCACGCTCATTCATCAGGTCTTTGGAGGCTTTCTAAGATCCAGAGGTACTTTTTAAAAATATTTCCGTCCTTAGAATGACGCGTGGCTCTTCCTCTCTTTGTGGTAAACAGCTCCTAGCATGCGGCAGGAGGTCCGGTGCGTCTAAAGGCGTAGGTGTTGGTCCTTGAAATGGGCAGTTACTCTCCTTCCCTACCTGAGAAGCATTTCTCTTTGCTTCTTTTGCAGTAACGTGCTTGAGCTGCAAAGCCGTTTCCGACACCTACGAGACATTCCTTGATATTGCTTTGGATATCAAGGTGAGATGTTTTGAAATGGTGGTGCCAACTGTTTCAGGGCCCCTGCGGGGGGCCTAGTTTATCTCCAGTAAACTCTGTTGGCTTCCAGCTGTGGGCTGGTACCAGGCAAGAGCTTGGGGGTGGACGGGAAGGGAACTGGGCTTGTGTGCTCCTTCTGCGGAAGCCCTGCAAATGGTCTCTCTGGGCTGGGTGCTGGGTGTCAGCTGGGCAAAGAGTAAGGAAGGTATGGACAGCCATCGTGACACTGTCACACCACCCTGCTTGGGACTCCCTCGCTACGCGTCTGATTGATGCTGGAGGGATGGGTTTGATTGCTTTTGCTATTTTGAACCACGCCTACCACAGGAACTCTGCTACCGCCCAGGGGTAGCTGTTTATTGGGATAACGCTGGTACCACGCGGGTAGCTATTTCCTGGGGTTTTTGAGTTTCCAGGAACTTAGTGCTCTCCTTTCTTCCTCATCCAGGCAACCTCATCTGTCACTGGAGCTCTGGAAGACTTTGTCAAACCTGAGCAGCTGGATGGTGGAAATGGCTATAAATGTAGCAAGTAAGATTTCGGCCAGTGCCACCTTCCTAGCAGATACTGGGTTAGGGTATTGCATGTCTGGGAGCACTAGTTGTGTTTGGACTGAATTGAGAAACCCAGTCATGAGACAGCTTGGCTTTTTTTTCTTTTTTTTTTCTTCCCCTACAACTAATCCACGCGAATCATCCAGAACTTGGAAAAGAATGCATTTGTTTCTAAGATGGGTATTTCTTTCCCCTTCTGCCTGAATACTTGGAAAGCTTGGATGAGAATTTTATTGCTGGCATTGTCTGCCCTGGAGGTGGTCAAGCTTCCTAGCTATGAAGTTGCCCACTGAACTAGCCCTA